>NW_002060953.1:1158332-1305429 GCF_000150275.1 Trichoplax adhaerens | reverse complement strand
TTGGCTTTGATACGATTTAATTATGTCCTCTAATAGATAAATATTTGAAGGAATTCTCGAACGAGTCTGCCAATTTCAATATATAATTGATTAAATATATATATAATAGTAGTATTGATTTCAAAAAAAATAAAATTTTCTATATTAAATTAAACTATCAACAATTTATGTTCACACAAAATAAATCATGGGAAAAGCATGACTTCATTATAACTTAAACAACAATGTTAGCAAAACTTCTACGAATAATAAATACTGGTAGAACTACTGTCCCAACCAATCAAACCATCAATTAATGAGGTAACCCTTGATCATCCTAGACTTTTCTCGTCTTCTCTAACTTCAACTGCCCTCAATTACCGAACTGCGCCACCTTTCATTTGCTACGCAGAGCAGTTAGTGGTGTTAGACTATCTGTCACGGTTGTGAATCTACCGTGATGAATGATATCTTACTTAATTTAGACATGTAAATGCATCACGATAAGATAGTTTTTAATTTGGATATGTGCATGATCTATTTTAGGACTTGATATAGCCGATACAAACTTGTTCCTAATACAGGTTAAATTATATATATAAACTAACAGAGGTGACAATATAAACGTTTTGCTAATGTGATATATACCGATCACGAAATTCCAAATTTTAGAAAAATAAGGGCTTTATTGAATCTTATACAAAGATTTACTACACACAGCTCTACTCTAGTCGAATGCTACTACTAAAGACTTCTACAACGAACTAACAGAATAATCTAAAGTTGCATACTTTTATACTTTTCGTAGCATTTGCAGCTACAATCCGCATGGCAACCTTTTACCTTATTTTAAACTTAGTTAAATTATTCTTAGTAAGACTGTTCTACTGCGGACCATCATTAATCCAATATGGATACGACTACAGTATTTACGTAGACATTATTCACACCAGCCAAAGTACAATGAATTAACTATATTCTAATATATGATTTACAGTTCTATTTTTACCTACAGCCTTATTAGTAACTCAACAGCTTACTGTATATAGTCATCTGTACTCTAGTATAGAGTCTATACCACTACAGTCTATAGTTTTAGCTACCAAACATCTCTTAGGATAAATATCTACCGTACATTATACTACACATGGCTAACAGTCTACAATCACAGTTCTAAGTCACATTACAGCTAAATTGCATGGTTAATCTTTAGTCCATATCTTACCTTTCTCTTTCTGTAGTATGGCCGATAATGGTAACTGAAATTCGTAATATATTAAAAAAATAGTGTAAAGTTTCAGTTCTTAGCTGGTAACTTATTATATGTTTCGAGTTAAAATACTTTATTTGCAAATAAATATCGACACTAAAGAAACATTTCATCGAATTCTCGAGTATAGCTACACAATAATGTCAGAAAGATTAGTTTTCTCAATATTTTAAAGTCTAATTAAGGCTTTTGAAAGCCTAATCCCCACAAGTTCTAAATAAAATGACGGACAAGAAAGTGCTAAAATTAAGAGATAGGAATTCCTTGATTTTCGAAATAACCGCCACTCTTCTTGTAGTGTTTACTTCTAAATACGGTATTGTCTATTTTGAATGAAACGTTAATTTCCACTAGACTGTAACGTAAGTCTAAATCTTCTTAACTTATATTTAACAATTTACGTTATGGAAATCTCTTAGACGCCAGCTAGATTAAACCGTAGCATTAACTTTATATAGGAGTAATATATTATTATAAATCCTCCCTGTGTAGTAAAGGACTAAAAGTAGAATCCTTTGTAACTTTTGGTATAAACCTAGTATTATTTTACTATAGAAAATACCTAGAAAGTGATAGTGTCTTTAAGTTTTACCCTGCCAAATCATCATGTCGCCGTCTTTTCTTCTTCATTATTTTACAAGGTATCATATAGATTACTATACAAGTAGCCCTAGAGCAATTGCCTAATTTAAAGAAAGGGCATATGATCGTCTATTCAAATTGTAAAGGAGTTTGGCTTAGTAACAAAACCCTATCCTTAGAGAAAGGGGATTTATGACATGACGGTAAAGCACTCTAATGTAGTCTATAATCGTACAGTTACCGTACAATCTGACGCTAAAACATCAACTGTCAATACTCAGCGATACTAATGTCAGAAAAGTAGTCGTGATTGCCATATAAAGTTTTTTTGATATGCGATATAGCGATTAGTGTGATCTTTATAAAATCCGGATTTTTCGGATTCGAATTCAGGAACCGGTCGAATTTATGTCCGATATAATTTTCCTGTTTTAATTTTTGGATTTTTGTTCATGAAAAATATCGTAAGAATTGATTTTTGAAATTTGGACTTTTTGTTATGAATATAAAACTTTGGAATTTTATGACGTGACTTGAAAGTCACAATAGGAGAGTTTAGTCAGGAAAATAGAAAATAAGATGGAAATTGGCAGATGTTGTGTAGATTGTTAAGTAGTTATACTGTTGTTTTTATGACTAAATCTTGATATTTAAAGGTTGATTTTTAGACTTTTATAGTGTAATAATGATAGAAATTAAGTTAGAAGTGAAGTTTGATGTAATTTCATAATTAACTTGTTGGTTTTATAGTGTTTTGTAAGGGAATCATAGGGTAAATTGTATCTGAACTTTGAATGATTTTGTTTTCTTAAATGGTGCAAAGTAGTTTTCTAAAATGGATCTTAAGAGCTATTGGTTAGCAAATGTTTAGTTTTAAATACCTCTAACGGCTCTGCGAAACCTATGAATGATAGTGCAATTAGAAAATTTAGAGGGAGAGTAGAAGAAGATTCTTTTGAAGAACTTGTTGAATTTAAAAGGCCTTCGGGGTCGAATTGTCTTAAGTTAAAACGTTGTTCTTTTTGAAAGGTTGTTTGCTCTTTGACAGTTTTTAAGTCTGTCACTTATTTTATTAATACTTAAAATTAAGTATTTGCAAGGTTTTTCGGTTTATACTTCTCTCCATTTTTTTTTATAAATTGTTGTTCGGTTATTTCCCCAAATTTTATTTGGTGTCAAAGTTTCGTTAAGTCGATCGAAGTGGAACGAAAGTAGAATCAAAGTTTGTTAAAGTTTTGTAACTTGATCTCTACACTTTTCATTCCATTACACGTGTCTATAAGCAACTTCCTGCTGTTATGCTCTTAACACTATAAAAGCTATCTTCTTTCGCCTATCTCATTAGTTAATTCTGGTCGTTACATGGTAAGCTTACATGCTTTACCTATTCTACACTACTATAGTTATTCGACTAGTCACATTGTTACTCGCACGATAATCTTACATAAGCTCTATAAAAATTACTATTCCGTTAACTATTCTATCATACTTTATTGCGACTAATGCCGAACTCTCAACCCTCCGAAACATCACACTTATTTTACAGTTATGATAGAGGGTTCAAAGAATCAGCGGCTGCGGACTTAGTTACCGTTTACAGACAATATGCAAGGGATTTTAATAAAGGTAAATACTTTATTCTTGATAGTAATGGAGGTAGCTGTCGTGAAGTGACGTGAGAAAGTACCGCTACTACAAATAAAGCAACTTATCAAATCCGAGGCAAAAATCATCAGTATTTATAGATTTAGAGAGAGAACACATGCAGAGAACAGTATTGTAGAATTAGATACATCATATACCATAAACAGACTATATAATACTAAATGATTGTAGGAAATAGCGAAGACTGTGTGTGATATAAATAACTAAACATGACATTCTATATTTGAGCGTAGATAAAATAGTCTGTAGAGGTACCTATATTTAGAACAAAACAAAATGTCTATATTTACGAACATATCTAAAAACTATAGTGAAACTAAATTCACTTCCACAGTGTAAAAGCATCTGCAAATGTATCGTGTTTCTATGATGATATATAATAATCTGGCTCGATTTCATTACTGCAGCATTTATATCATCTTATGTAGTCAGTGTTGAGAATAAATTATACTGCACATTATATTGCATTTAAGCTTAAACTACTCATTGAGCAATTTTACAATAAACTGAAGGAATTACTGTGTAGGTGAATATGATTTACTGGTATATCAATACTAACAAATCTCGTGTCTGTGCATTCCATTTGGGTGAACTTGAATGGGTTTTAAAAATATGTAAATCGCAGATCTATGATAGGAAAATTGAACTCAATCATTGCTTACAAATATTTCAATTACCAAGGCGAGCAGCTATTTAGAATTTATATTTAATAATGAGCAAGTTTGGAATCAGAAATTATATTAACGAACTAAAGGCGATAAAAAGTCTAACCCTAACTCTGATATTAAATTTATTTGCGTTAAGAAATACGAGAGAGTTTTTAAATAATATGAACATCATGAAGTAGTTGATGATTCTTACAAATCTAGTTTAATTCTATATGTGGAATCTAAATTGCTGATGGATTATGAAACAGATTAATGCAATGCACGAAATGAAAATTCTAAGTTTGTACATTAACGCCTTCTAGCTCTTGATACTTAAAGTAAAATACCTTCCAATTTAGGGTACATAAAGTATAGTCTACAATTTGCTATTACACATTCTTTTTGTAGTATGACATTAAATTTTTATTATTGTTCGAGCTTGCTGATTCAAAAATTACTTTTATTATACGACGCTCTATGAAGATGTTTGATCTTTGTAAACTCACAATGGAGAATCTATAAACGCTATTTAGGTGCATCTCCATTAGCACGAATAATTAAAAAGCAAGTGATGAAATCTCGTAATCAATAGTTCTAACGTTACAGAATTACATATTTGCTAATAGTAGAATTTATTATTTAAAATATTGCCATAGCTACAGCATTTATATTCATTCAAAAATCAATTAATAAAAGTAGTTGTGACTTGTAAAATACAAGAAGACTTGGAATGATGAGCATTAAGTATTAAGTATTAAGTAATCTAAGGTATATAAATTTACATTAATATGTTCGATTTTATTACTATTAATTCTAAATGAATAAACAAGGTGTAATAAATTTTAAGTATCTGATTTTACTAAATAAATAGACATCTTATATTCTATACTATTGTAGATCATTTATATACTGTAAAGAATGGGGTAAAGTCAAATGAAAAAGCTAGCCGGGGCTGTTTCTCCATGAAACTACTGATGTAACTCATGTCTACTGAAATATGTGGTAGTAGTTCTTGCTAGCTATTTGATGCATTTTATAAAACTTAACTCATGCAGTATTAAAATTAGCTAACATTAATACCAACAATAAATTCGTAAACAAAAACAACTTATTTAGATAAAGATTTAAAATATACTGTCTACACCTCTAAATTATTTGTCAACATTCAATTGTAATTAACAGAGAAAGATAAAGATGATACGACTTCGACCGATAGCAAATGTATCTAATGCATTATTTACAATTAATTAGAGCCCTAAGTTAGTCTACAAAGTTTCATCGTTAAAAAATGCACATTAACGGTTCACACAATTTCTTCCATCTTTTTCATCTGTAGAAGAGACGAGCAAAGAATTGACTAAAATAGGTTAATTGCATCCTTTTTTTTTAAAGTAGTACAAATTTACTACTACAAATTTAGTATCATTTAATGCATTCTTAGAGTTTGGAAAAGAGAATTTACCGTCTCTTTTGAGTATAATCGTCAATAAAATAAAGCTAGTCTTATTTATAGCAGACGAAAAAGTTTTCGTATATTACATATATGCATATTCACTTCTTAAAATGATCAATAAATTTTTCATGAACTTATAAACTATACTTCATTTAGCTAATAGTTATATTCTGTAAAGTATGACAATCAAATTTGTTATTGATGAATTGGCGATTGAACTAAGCGTAAACTTAATCGTTGTAAATTCATCGATGAAGCTCTTTCATATCGATTCTTAGGAGGACTTCTAGTTTCTTCATGACCATAAATCCAAGATTTTAATCTATAAAAGAGAGCATCACGAATACTTTCGACGAAATAAGCATATAGTAATGGATTAATAGCTGGGTAAGCAAAAGCAATGTAACGGCTAAACTGCGCGAAATAGTACAATGGCAATGACATCAATTTTACTGAATGCAGTCTTACTATTAAGAATAGTAATAGATAAGGCAACATCATACATAAAAATACTAATGTTAAAGTAGCCATTTGTATTGATGCATACATTGTTTTTCTTCTTATGATGCTGTACTGCGCAGGAGAGATTGAAGCATTTGTTTGATTGATTTTGCGCTTTCGCATATATATTACATAAAATATGTAGGCGTAAAATGTCACAATGACAGTAATTGGAAAGAAGATACACCCGAAAAATAGTAAATATAAAAAAATTTCTTCTGCGGTAGTATCGCTAGAGTATAGAATGCAATCACTTATTTGCAATGGGCGAAATGTCAAGACAGGTACTATAGCAACCAACAAGGAAGAGGTCCAAATCATTCCAATGGCGATAAGATAATGATGTTGACTTAAAGTAGTTTTATAAAGTACTGGCCAGTTGACAGCGATTAAACGATCAAAACATATTAAACACTGATGTAAATTGTAATTAAGTAAAAATGATGATCCAAGCACTGGCAACAATGAACAAATTAATCCCCATTTTCGATAGCCAACTATTGCAAATCGTGGTAAAACATAGATTCCGCCAAAGAGAATACCAATAACAAATGAACTACCGATGATAATAGTGGTTAAATTTCGAAATATTTTTGCTTTACTTATACCAAAGAGCAACATCGAATTGGTAATAATTGACAGAATACCGATGATAAACCATAGCTCTCTGCTATCAGGTGGATAAAGTAATAATGTTGGTCTAAAGCTGGATGCATTAGTTAAATTACTTACGTTATTAATATGCATGTTGAAAATTTTAATTAAAGAACTTCAATCCGTCTTGGAAAATTATAATTATTGATTTACAGGAAGATGAATCTTGCCAGCATCTATTTGCAGATATAGACCTTTGTTGCCGAATTCGTTTTTTAAAATCATAAGTTACGTTATTACAATATGGCTTAAGATTTTTAGCTTCTTTCAGTTCTACTTGAATGGAAACGCCAGTACTCGAAGTAAAGGTTTAAGTTACTAAATGCAAAATTAGCTCTATTCAATTTCTGTAAATACAAACGTTTTATAATTATCCAGGCGTAAATTTTGTAAGTTGGAAGATATGGCAAATAGCGATTTAAAAATATGACATCGTGGTAATTCAGAAATACGAAAACTTATCACTTCGTAAATTAGTTGGTGCATTCACTAATATTAGAATGCGAAAAGTGAAAGCTTTTCGCCTCTCTACTACTTTATAATAAGACAAACACGTACATATACCTCGGCAAAAGATTACACAATATGATTATTAATTATAAAGTTTAATTAAATGCGTGAATAATGTAAAAGGTGATGGAATTAATAATAATTACAACTAATCAAGAATGCCTACATGTAGGTAAGACAATTCTTGTTACCAAGCATATGACTTTGCTTTGATCAATAAGTGCTATTGTATTTATATTTAATGAAATATGAGTTGCTGAAATTAAAAATTTTATTGACTTTAGAAATCTGCTTTCAATCCTTTCGGCAAGAAACTTATAATGCAGTTTATTTTCATACAGTAAGAATTTCGGGCATAGTATAACTTAAAAAAATGAAGACCGAGTCTGCCTAAATGATTAAAAGTCACTGTAAAAATTTCTAATAGCAGGACTATATTCAAATTTAACGTTCTTAACATTTAATAATACAGTAACTTATTATTCAAATATATTCACATTTGTTAAATGTTTCGCCTTAAAATTCTTCGTAGAGCCAATCATATCTTGAACATGCCGTTACATTCATCCTGATTACTTTATTTTTATCAGTTCTTATCGTTAATATTTGCTGTTATATTTATTTATCTTTCAATACCACAGATGTTATTAATCAAATTGCATGTAATTAATTTAAAACTTTCTTGCCGACAGTATGACATTGTTATATTTTTCTTGACAATTTTAAGTTATATTGAGTCATAGAAAATCTTTAATCTGCGTTAAAATTGGCATTGTTCATTATTAGTAAATGCACCATAATGTCGTTGAAATCCTGGAACCTACAGTAACCCATTTATTAGCAGTATATTTTAATTGTTTATCCGTTATTAGCTAGGATTTCAATGTTCTAAGGCCTTCAGTATAGCCTTTATCTCAATAATTGTGAAACCCTTAGCTGTAATATTTTATTTTAAGGCTTTAATTCTCGTTATAGATTTTATTACTTTATAAGCGGCACTCGTAAGATAAATCTCGATGATACGGCAATCTTGTAAGGCTATGTTACATAATATATTTCCTTCCACTTTGTATCGGGAGAATATCTTGGCTTAATTCAATTGAGGAGTGTTTTATTCAACTTAGCCTAACTCTTAAGGCTTACGATTTATAAGTCCTGTAAAATTACAAAGATTTGGAGAATATTAACTGCTAGTAGTAATGTATAATAGAAATTTTCGACATACAAGGCAACTAAATCAAAAGGTTCGATTATAAAGGCAGCAGTTAATAATAGTCATGTCTTATTCCTGTTTGAGTAGCATGCATGGATAATTTGAATTAGCTGACACATATTAAAATAGAGATTACGGAAGGCAATTGATAGTATCATAAGATATCAAGGCCTGAGATTATTAGTTTCTGATCAAACTATAGCTAAAATAAATAATGAGAAATTAGGTGTATACCTTGTTTCTACTGTTTGCTTTAATAACGTAAACGTAATCAAAAATGGGCCAATAATGAAAATTTATCAAGTATTCCCATTGATGATCAATCTTTTATGTTTCTCTATATGACAATCTCATATTTAATTCTATTGCTTGCTTTTAATAAAGAATAGAAGTATTGTTTTGATGAATACCCATTGCTGAACTACAACATTAAGGGATTAATAAACATTAAAGATATGATGATTGATATTTTGGAAACTTTATGATTAGAAGTGAATATGCCTCAACTATATAATCATCATCATTTCCCATCCGCCATTTATTTTTCTTTTCCGTCTATACTAGCTAGAAATCAAAAATAACTTTTTACTATATAAAAGAATAATTTATAATTATCCAGCTACTTAAATTTCAAACCTTCTAGAAGCTACGTTATCGTTCAATGATTAATTTCAATAGTGCCATTAAAAGTTTAATCAAAACTGTTTACCAATTTAGTTTTAGTTCTTTATATGCATGAATCGTTCAACTAGTTTACAATTAATTATTGGGCCTGCATAGGATGGAGTATAAGTAAAACTTATCCGCAAAAGAAAAAATTTATAGCCTAGCTGGAATGAATAAATACTGGCCGTCAATGACTTTGTAATAAAAGATATTTTCGATAAGAAAACCGTACCTTGCAAATTTCATAACGTAAGTAGAATACTTCCCTAGAATATTTTACTTATAAACTATTATTATAGACCATCAATACGAGCAATTTAATAATTTGATCAAAATTGCATCGGTATAAGTTTTCGTTTGGGAAAGCTGTATAAATGAAGCACTAAGTAAAATAAGATTTTACTTAAATAAGCTATGCAACATATGTAAGGATTATGATGTTATAAACTCGACCTATAAGTGGAATTATTAAAAATATCTCTGTTCCTAATTTTGCTACGTAAGCAAATAATGAGACAGATTAATTGCCGGAAATAATTCCGTTGCTATTTGATTTATTTGAGATTATTTATTGCTAAAATAAGACTGTGTTAAAATATTTTATTTTAAATTATACATCCATTCTAAAACTACTTTAATGTATATACTTGAAAGAGTCAAAAACTATCTTAAATTGCTTCATTTTCTTCGCCAATTATACAATAATGAGTACATAAATAGTAGTTAAAGAAGGAAAGTTCTAGCGTATAGCGAATTAATCCTAAAATAGCATTATAGCATTGATTACAGTATACTCTACTTTTGATAAGAGCTAAACTACAATTTTAAGAAGTACTGTAATTTTCGGATTACCTAGAAATTTAATCATGGTAATAAAACCAAAATAATTTTAACAAAAAGCAATTATTTCACAACAAAAAATAGATTTATAAGACCTAAAATTTACCACGCATCGGTCGATTCTAAAATTAAAGCCAGAAGTAACAAACATCGATTTAAAAAGTAAAAATAATGTTATATTTTTTTAATTAATGATTAATACATTACTGAAAGACCAAGTAATACTCAGCAGTCATTAAAATAGAGATTGTACAATAAGTACGTAAAATTCATTCAAAGTTTTTAATGAGAAAGAGCAGGTTTATTCGGTCAGAGGAAGCTGACTTCCCGGAATACTTTTGAATAGCATTGCCATTACCTCGAAAAAGATTGTAAAGAATAGTAAAAAAGCGAAAAAGCTGAAAATAAAGCGCCTATAACAAATCTATAGCTCATATACGCGCATCTATAATAGAATAGGTAAATAAGATATAATTATGAACAGCTCTTTGTTAAAATTTTAAAGTATTAAGGCTAAAGGAAAATAAATATTTATATCTTCGTTAAAGTTACTGATACAGCTTATGTTTCAACCTTAAGTTGGAAGTAAAATAAATTTATTACATCGCTGTTGAATGAGCCGGATTTATAATCAGCAGCTACATAGTTATAGCTCAAAAGTATCGAATAATTTCAGATTTATCTCTTGCATAATCTCAGGAGCATAGTTTAGAAACTTTTCACTTATGCATCATTGACAATACAATAGATGAAGAATGCCTGCTTCAAACATTTAAGATTGCTTAACTAGCATTATCATAATATTGATATAAAGTTCTCACTCTTTAATTTCAGACAAGCAAGAAATCAGTTAGCCTCTATTAATTCATTAATTGTCAGATGCATAAGAAAACTGACACAGCTAAATGCAATAACTTGGCATCTAGGATAGATTCTATCTGTGATCATATATTTCAATAGTATAATTATTTTAATGTTATGAAAGGTAAAAATAAATCTTTAACGACTAGCTTCACAAAAGATAGATTCCACGTCAGGACTTATAATTATCGTTCTCGATAGTTAAAAATATCTTAGATATTCAGTGAGGTGTTTGATTTCAACTTAAGTATCATTCTGCAGCAATAAAAATCTCTTTATTAGCGCTATTACTTAAATTCGGATGTATTGAAATAGCCGTACTAACATAATATTGATTTCTTTATAGACATAGAGAAAATAAAGAAAACCATTACTACTCATGTTAATCCTTATGGTACACTTGGCAGATTTCATTTTCAATGAAATTTTTTCCATCGAGCATTTCTAACATTATATTAGTTAATAGTTGTTGCGATATGTGTTAATCGATACGTTTCTCAACAAAAGTAGAGGGTGTTTTATTTATTCGTTCAAATCAAAGTTGTGTTTGTCTAGACAAAATCAAGCCTATGCTTTATTTGATTTCATATATGATTACATGAAGTTCATTAAATAGATGCCTCCATATTACAATTTTGGAACATGTCAAAAAACTTGCTCATATACTACTCTTAAATATTTACATGGCTAAAGGTTATTCCTTAATTAAATCAGTATGTTAGGTAACAACAATTATGACTCATCAATTACATAAAATATATATATATTAATCAAACGGCACGGATGTTAAGTAAAGGAATAGCTGACTTTTATTGGGCAAAAATTTTCTTCTTATGCTATTGTTTTCTAATTAAATACTAAAGACTTTCACCATTAATCACATGAATTTTACCTTAATATTTGTGGTGATTAAGAGCTACCCTACTGTATTTTCAGAGACGTACTTTAAAATTCATAAAAAACTAATTCATACAAAATTAAGATGCAATAAACATACTTTAAATTAAAAATTTGTTTTATAAACCGTCAACTTATTTATTCGATATTTAAGTAAAAGCTTTTCCATCATATAGAAAATTTTAGAAGTCTCAGATAATACACTGACTTTTGCTTTTAAGAATACTCGAACCGTGTTTCTTTTCAGAGATAACCTTTGCAACAGCTATATATAACGCACATTAAAAAGCTAATACATTCAACAATATAGCGCAGAATAGGAGTATGTAATCTCTATTAATCTCGTAAAATACCTACGACTTTATCTATATCGAATGATGTAGTGGTCATCAATTACTGCACCATTCTTACTCAGGATGCCCATAAAGATATAGTTAGCTTTAACAACTGTGGACAATTGCACTTGGACAGTATTTAGGGAATGTTTCAGTTACTTTATACCATTGAGTATGTAAATATAGTTTTGAAGCATCAGCTAACTTATTTAGAAGAGCATAAAGAAGAATTTTAAAATTTCGGTCTATAATAAATGTAACCGTCAACAATAATCAGTAACTTAATAGAAGTTGATTCATTGGGCATATTGTAGTCAACAAGCTTTTACCGTTGCATAAGAAGAAGTGAGATATATACCAATCACGAGATGCCAAATTTTAGAAAAATAAGGGCTTTATTGAATCTTATACAAAGATTTACTACACACAGCTCTACTCTAGTCGAATACTACTACTAAAGACTTCTACAACGAACTAACAGAATAATCTAAAGTTGCATGCTTTGATACATTCCATTGCATTCGCAGCTACAATCCGCATGGCAACCTTTTACCTTATATTACACATAGTTAAATTATTCTTAGAAAGACTATTCTACTGCGGACCATCATTAATCCAATATGGATACGATTACAGTAATTACGTAGGCATTATTCACACCAGCCAAAGTACAATGAATTAATCATATCCTAATATATGACTTACAGTTCTATTTTTACCGATAGCCTTTGTTATGTTCTTCAATAATAAGTTCACTCCGTGAGTAAGATTGATAACTCCATTTTATTCTTAGATGATCGGTATTTATAGCTACACGAGGTTACACCTCGATACGATTCCAGTTCATACTTCGCACTACAATTAGTAACTTATCAGTCCGCCTTTTACAATTTTATCACCTACTGTATTACAAGTACTACCATACAATCATCATATACGTACATATATAGTGTTTCCTTTATTTATGCCTTTATGGTTAAGATATCGTATTTAATCTATTACTAACTATATATACAGCAGCCTTATTAGTAACTCAACGGCTTACTGTATATAGTCATCTGTACTCTAGCATAGAGTCTATATCACTACAGTCTATAGTTATAGCTACCAAATATCTCTTAGGATAAATATCTACCGTATTTTATACTAAACAAGGCTAACAGTCTACAATCACAATACTAGCTACATTACAAGAAGTAATATCATTCTTATGATTTTGTTATAAGTCATAGTAACACATATACCGTATTATAGCAGCGCGGGGATATTTATACTACAGTTAGATGACTCTGATTATGGGTTCATTTCAATAGGTCAGTATAAGATTCTTACAGTACTTTTTACCTCAAGATTTCTTCATGTAAAACGAATTGCTCTAAGGTAGTCATTTCTACAGAGTACTAATTTTTGAAATAGTATTCGTTGTATTGCTAAGGGTGGCCACTGGGCCTTTCAATTTTGATTTGATGTAATGCTCTGATGAAAATTGAATAAACATAGAATTTTTATAGTGTTTTCTACACAGACATTTTGATAGTTACATTTTCTTATAACGGTTGTTATCGACAAAGCAAGCTTTGCTTGCATCTGCAAGCGATCCTTAGACACATTATCATGATTGGTATAGAATTGGTCACAGTACTAAGGACATTGTACCGCATTGTAGATATCTTATAGTACCTGCTAATCTTAACTTGGTATGTCCATCACCGTATATTAGTTATCATAATGCGCTTTGGATTATTAATTAATCTTAATATAGCATGGTACATTACTATTACCGGGATATATATAATATCGAATGATAATACTATCTATTAATTCTATTAACAACTTGAGCATAAACGTATATCTGACAGTTTCGCTTACCAACCTTAACATAGCATTAATACTGTATATAGTAACTACCTTATTCGGTAAACATACTAATACGAAAGTTACTGAAGGAAATTTGAGTTGGAATAGAAATGAATGATCTCTAGGGTTTATGTAAATATTATTGAGAAGGTATAAGTGATTGATACACATTAGTAGATACTATAGGTTCTATTGCTCTCATGCATTTTATAGTGTGACTCTACTGTAGTTCCCCTGTCCCGGTTATTTTTGATTACTATATATCATATAACAAAAAGTATTTCTAAGAGTATAATGTCCGTTAGTCAGCGATCTGATAGGCGAAAGCGAAGTGAACAACGTGGAAATACACGGTCAGTACGTACATTAAACCAATCTGTTTTAAATATAGTAGTACCCAGCTATTACCGGGATATATGTTTATAACGTCGAACGGTAATACTATCTGTTAATTATTAACAAATGGGTACATTATCGTAAACCGTCAGCAAAGCGACGAGAGTTTGGACTAGTATCAACTACATATTCGAAGTGTGAAAGCGTAAGAAGTGTTGTACTTTGTTTGAAGTAGTATATAGTAACTAGATATCGAAGACAAAGAGCTGGTTATTAGATGTCCACAATTATAATTTTTACTTATCGTTTTATTTTCTACTTAAAAATTTCGAACTGTTACAGACAATCAAACCCTAATTCCTATACTGTAAATGCTTTACATTTTAAATATCTTCACAATTGTAACTGAAAAGTGCAGCGCTGTAGGTCAGCACTCCATTCTAGAATTGACTGATTTCGTCTTTTAATATGTCACAATATCAAAGTTATTTTGACGAGGAAATAATATATTTAGCATTAAATTGAAGTGATAATAGATATCGCATATTAAGATATCATAATAATTGATATTTTGTATTAAAGTTCAATGATAAATGTAAAATTTACTTTGTTAGATGGATAAGGAATTAACTTCAAAATATGAATCTGCATATTACTGCAACTGCACTATTTTAATGAATTTATAAAGGCTATTTTCTTCAGCTCAGCAATAAACATGTTTCTTTAGAAAGTTATCGTATGAATTACATCTGTTCTGTGAAGTTGACGAATTGTTATTTAAAATTTATGTCTAGAATTTAAAAGAAATTTTTTTATCAATTTGTAAACATAAACCACTAACTGGACAATATACTATAAAAATATCAAGTAAATTTCAAAATTCTAGACTTAGGGAAAAATAAGCAACGACGATAAATTGTGTAATGCTAGGAGCATTAAGAGTAGGAGATAGCTTTTAGGCTAATACAGTATATGTATGACAAGGAGGAGCTGAGCTCCGTAACAACGCATTGAAAATTTTGAATCTAAATATTCTTATTCTATTTATTAGCAAACAATTATATTCGATAGTCCCTTACTTAGAGCTAAAATGAGTTTAGAATTCGTCATTTATTTTATAACAAGCTGAGATTGTATAACTGTTAACAATTGCGATATTGGTTGGTCGTTATAATAGGGAGAATTATTAGCACCGGTACTCCTGCTGTTCGCTATAATTCACAAATAACCGCTATGATATAAGTTAAGCTGGCGGATTACCCTATTTAGCACTTATAGGATTTCAACAAAAGTCAAGTACAATATAGGACATTTTGCATATAACTAGACTTTGGATGCTCACTAGTAACGAACCAGACCTCGCCTAGTAAACTCTAAGCTCTGTTAAACGGTATAACTTTGATATTGTAGAGCAGCCTAAAATAAGCATAAAACTAAGATTAAAGGATTTTACCACAAAAGATAAATTGCACGCTAGATTGTAAGATTTCACAACTGCGTAAATGTATAAGAAGTTTATAGTACGTATTGCAGCAACTGTATTGAGATACTTATTTTAAGATACTGAGATAATAATAGATTGCGCTCAGTATGTTGGTACTGTGAAATTTGTATTATGACGCTTTAATTAGAAGCGCGAATTATAAATTGATAGTGCGATAGTAAATAATTGTATTTAAATGAAAATGATTTCGTAACTAATTCTAAATTAATTATGAATTGTAATGTAATCATTTGGATAGTTCAGAGACAGCCAACAGCGGTTAAATAGTCCTCGGTAGTTGTAAAACAAACCTAATCTTAAGGAATAAAGTGAAGTTTACAAGAAACTATAGTTCATGTTATATTTTTGAGATGACACTTTTTCATAGATAAATACGAGTACAGTATGAATCTTACAGTTAGCGATGCTAATAATTGTATGTTCACTGCATTTCTTCTTACATATGAATAGAACCATACTGTTACAAATCTCCTTTGTAACAAGAAACCGGGTCTTAAACACTATCTTCACTAGTACTTGTGTTCCCAACTAACTTAGAGACCCGTCGTAGTTGAACTAACTCTGAGCTACACAAAAAAGCTACTATTGAGTAATAGGTTTAAATACTTTACTTTATTTTCGTTAACCTTAGTCGTAAAATGTACTAAAGAAAAACGTAAGAATTTTCTTGGAAAAAATAGTCAAGAGATCCTGCAAATGACTAACTGGAACTGAGAAGCTAATCTATAGCTCCGCTTTTTGTAGTCTCGCCGATGGTACACTTGTGAATATTCTTGAAATAGTGGCTTGCACTGTACAGTATACATATCCTAATATAGCAACTAGAGCCTCAAGGCTCTTACACCTAAGGTGTTATTAATTAACGTTTACAGACTAAGCGTGTTAGCTCTGACACGTCGCAATATTTAACTTTCTGATACCTTGGCAATAACAAGTGCTTATTAATAAACATTAATATCTAATAAGCTACTGGAGCAAACAATAATTTAAATGAGATATATTAATTACCGTAACAATTAATATTTCGGAGCATGGCACCGTAACACATACATAAAATCATAACAATAACACAAACTATTAATTAAACAACTAGAATCAGCATCAGCTAATAAAAATTCGTAATTGACATGGCTCACGTCTACAAGACAGTAATCTATTACTAAGTTATTCTTCTCACCAAGGTAATACATAACCAAAACTTTAAGTGAAATCTCAGCTAGAAGGTTGTTCTTCAATTACTACTAGAATGCAAATCAAAAATTTTTGAAATCCTTATTGTCTACGAGTTCCTGATACGTACATTGTTTAGCGCTATTTTCGCCGATGTAATATTATAGTAAGCATGAAAACTATAAATTGCATTTTCAGCCAGCTATAGGCACTGTAATAGCTCACACTATTACCTTAGATTCTAGATTAGGTTATACGTATTATGAGTCTGAATTTCGGGTCAGCCTCTAATTATAAGCAAAACCCCAATCTCACTTTTCACACAATACGCGACTGTAACACTTACTTACACCACCTTAGCAAGAACTCCAGCTGACCGTACCATCATATGCTCACTAATTTATTAGACATACGAACAACTTAGTATCAACTTTAAGGCGACTTAACGCCACTTCTCTACAGACACTTAACATCATAAATATTAATAATCACCTTAGTTAATGTTCCTACAAGAGATTTATCATATGCTTACTAACCCTAATATTCATAAAACTATACATACAGTTACTATACAATTAGCAACCAAAAGTTACCTTATTAATCCACTTCTATTACATGCATAACTGATGTATATCTGGTCTTATCGAGGAAAAATTAAAACTTCTACTTAAAATCTAGCACCGTAAGTTTAGTATCAGGTTTATCCTGCCTTAGGTTTATGGTTATGGCTAAGAAATATCTGCCTATAACATGGCTAGTGCTCCTGTTCTGACAATCTCCCATCGTCACAAGGCATAGTAATATAAATGATTTCTCTTAAATAAAGCTAAATTTAAACTTTATCATAAGGTTAGCTAGTTGTAATAGTCTTATATACTGTATTAGAATAGAAATATCTATGTTAGGATAATTCTTTTAGCTTATCATTATTTACTTAACTTCTAATTTGGATATACAGTGTTTTAATACAGCACTAGCTTTACGTGACATTGACATATATACATATACTAAAATTAATATTTATATTAGGGAATGCGAATTATCTACTTACAGTTCGAATGGTTGTGATTGTAACTTACTTATGGTACATTGTAAATTATCGTGGAAATGTTCTGTGATAGGAAATATCGTAATCTGACTATTCTGTATTAGCCATCAGACGTCTATGTTGGCAAATACTGTTGTCTGTATTAGGGAGCAGTAGCTAAAATCAATGTCTAACTCAGTGAATGATTCCAAAGTTAATCATACTGAATGTGACTCTTGAGGTACTGAGGAAGAGTATATAAACGCAATATATCGGGTAATATAGTTAATTCTTAAACTTAATATTTAAAAAGAAATAGAAGGCGTCTAAGTCTTTATGTAGTCTGTTAGTAGGGCAAAAAATGTTCCTGATAGTGCTAATATCGTTCCTTGATACATAGTTCAAAGAATTGACTATCGATCGAACATTACGTTATTTTGTTGCTAAGCTGTTTTATGACACCACTTTATAGTGCAATGACAATAATATTATTTATAAGTACTCAGATACTATTTTTAAAACTACGTACTTATCTATGTCATATGCCAGCTTTATGAAAAATTAACGTAGGGGTCAACTTCCATAAACTCGCAGAAATTTGTACCTTTGCGAATTTTACGTTAAGTAAAACTAGAGAACCGATTATCGAGCAACTTGTGAAGCTTATATGCTCTTAAGCAGCTGCTAGCAATGATGAATCATCTTACAACAGTACTGATCAATATGGACATCTATTGACTAATTTTAAGCAGTCAGGCTACAGTATACCCGTTAACAGAATCGTTTAGTACACCTACGATCTGCTATTAGTAATAATTACAACCGCAAGAGCTTGTACTGTTATCAATTACAATACAAGAATTTCGGTTACAGTGCAACAAATAACTTATTCTAGCCCATCTAATTTGTAATTTCTGCTATAATTAATTCATAACGATCCACTGTCACAAATTTCTTTATTAAAATAAATCCTTCTTGTATGATTACCGGTGAAACCTTCGACCGTATTGTAAATCTGCTATCAAGCATCACTACTTTCACCACCTTGGCGAAGGGCCTTAGTCTACAAGAAGAGTCAGTCTTGAAATTTACTAGGTGATATATAACAAAGCTATCTTTATTCAATTGTCCCTCACAGTTTAAATTATTTTCCTACCTTTTTAAGTACAAATGTGCTTCCTTATATACTTGTGGCAAACTCCACGTATACAATCTATTAATTATTTCATATACCGTAATATAGTCTTTTTCTATATATAAGTAATTTTATTAATTATTCTACAGCACATATATATGTTCATAAGATTTTATGTGCAAACATCAATCCGCTTAGTGCCTAACAGATTGTATAAAAAAGTGGCAACACCATTTTGATTATTACACGTATTTTGCACAGTACTTGATCTAAATCTACACAGTCGTTAATAGAAATCCATTATCGGTTGAATATTACAATTTTACCATTTCATTCACAACGGTCTAATTCTAAGTCAATTACATTATCTCATTTACTATCTTAAACCATAACATCCACATATAAGATTGCTTTTGCAGAATTTAGCCAGCTAATATTTCATGGTAGTTCATACCATAACAATTGAATATGCCAAACGTCATAGATAAATTGGTATTAACCCATTCTTAGATAAGTAATTTTATGATAACTATGTTAAGGCAGCTATGTTAATGTTACTCGACAATAATTCCTAATGAGAAAGAAATATTATAATTTTATTTATTATCTTAATATAATAAAAACAGGTATCTATCTTGTGATCAAAAAGGTTATTAAGTTAGCAAAATTTTACATTCTATTTTTAATTAAAAGTAGGATGGCTGTATGGTGTTATTTAGGACATAAATCTTACATGAATACAAGGTTACGTATATACAATAGCCAGATAAATTTCTTAGCTAAACAATTCAGTAATATAACATAACGGTTCTAATAGCAAGAATTTCTAACTTGCTATTCGTAGTAGTTTTATTTAAGCACAATACTAGTCGAAATCAACAATTTTGATCTAAGTTCTAGTCATCCTATTACTATCTATAATAGCAATCATTCCGAAATATATTTTGATGCAATAACTTATCTAAAATAATAATCGAGGTAAAGTATCATCTATCGAAATTGTCAATAAATATATGAACTTTATTACAGCAAATAGGACCTTTCGGCTATATGTGCGGTAATCCAACAATGTACCAGAATGCAATTGTGAGTTCTATGTACTACTATATATATGCTATACATCATGAAGTCTTCTTTACTTTATAACTAAGGCAGCAAAGTTTCTTCAGTAACCTCATTTTTGCAATAAGTGTTATAAATAGCATTATAATTTTTAATAATACAGGTACATGGCTGTATAACAACTGCTAAAATGCTGTTAATGGTTTATATAGTTCTTTTATACTTCCTAAATATAACCTTATTAGCTTTCAGAATAGTGAACGTTTCGATATAAATTTTAATTATTAGCCATCATGTTACCGCGATGATGACGTCGATGCATTTCCATATGACCAGCATTATCATAAACAAGCTACAATTGTTTAATATCGTATGATATAAATAAAACAATTGTAGCTAAACTAGGACAATAACAAAAAGACATGGATTGTTTTTCTTTGAGGATTGACTTAGCCTTAGAGATAGACGTAACGTAAACAAATAAACCTGTAATTTAATCGATATACGAACGTTATACTTTTAGGAACAGTACATTCAAGCGACAGGGTACCTCAGAGATTGCAACGGATTAGCAAGATTATGATTATACTGCTATTTGAGAATTCTATTCCAAAAATAACAATATACCGTAATTGAAAAAGAAGATCAAACTAATCTTGCAGCGCAAAATCTCTAATTTGATCACTATAAATTCATCAGTTTACCACGAATAAAAACCATGCTACTTTATTATACGCGATGTTGTAGCCTACTGATAACTTTTTTTCTATGATATAGGCTTAGAGAGCCGATTTCTATAATTATTATTGCTATCCCTTCGATCTTATTAAGGATAGTCTTTTTATATACTGTAGTACTAGAATATTTAAGTCCTGATTTCCCTTCATTCAATTTGTTAATTTGTTAAATTGTCTTTTAATCCGATCGAGGAAAAAGCTTGGGTTCGAAGCTTTTCTGTAATCTCTATTGTTTATTATATTAGGTAAGGCTTTTACTTTGATGCTATCATTGCGTATGCATAGTTTTACCTATTATTTCTATCTTCATATGTCCATTATCCTCTAAACTTTACTTTCTTACTTTATGAAATGATCTATTTGCAATTAATAGCGATTTTTGTAGCTATATCAAGAGCTCCGTATTTTAAATTGTAGACATGCTGAAAATGACTACGACTGTATATATGTATTATTTGAGGTAGGGTGCTTAAAAATTGCAGTTAGCACGTAGTAACTGTTTTCTAATTTTTAATAAAGTATATATTTATGATAGTAAATGTAAGCGATAGCAAGAATGTTGAATCGACTACTAAGCAGAAACGCAATGGACATGTATTCATGCATAGGCAAACCATATATTTGAAATTAGAAGGATTTTGATGGTTGATTGTATATCTGTAGTGCCTTATAAAAGCTGTAATAACTCATCATTTTTGAATTAGCTATGTAGTGTTTGATATTCAAAAAATGACTAAAATATATCATAAAATTATTGCTTAGTATTATTATAATTTTACTCCATTATTATATTTCAAAGTAATTCTTTATTTCCTGGTAAGGAAAATATCTAGCTTTTCACCTGATACAGTCTATCATAAAAGTAGAAAATCAAATAGCTGCATCATCTAGTTATTAGAATCACATAATACTTAGTTATTGCAATTAATTATTAAAGATGTAGCTAAGTCAATTGTCACTATTAATGCAGAAAGACATTGAAACAGAACGAATAAGTAATTAACAATAATTAAAAAATTTCTCGCAAAATTGATAGAGGATCCTTTGGCACCCTAAAAAACTCAGGAACTAATGGTGTCTTGCATTTTATGATTAATAACTGAACTTTCGAAAAGAAATTTGCATAAACTATGTCTTTGAAGTAATCATCGGACAGTCTTTGATTGTTTCCCAAAAAAAACATAGCTTTTATGTAACTTCACATGATAATAAGCAATTCTTTTGAGCAACATTAATCATTAAATTAGAAAAGTAGTGCTGCCATGTTCTCAATTTTTTATGACTGCATCAAACTAGAAACTCAATTTCATGTTATCTTTGTTACAATTTAGCTACAAAATTCATAAATGATTAATTTTGCAACGATGTTTATGATTTTCGATAGACGTAATTAGCTAAGCAAATTTTGAGTACATTGTATATTAGGGAATAGGAACGGCCAGGACAAAGCTATTTACATACAACACACCCAATAGGTGTAATCATTATGATATAATGATTTAATTGAAGGTTTATTAATTGTATCATTAATCATAAGAAAGCTATAGAAATTACTATTTACGAAATAGAGTGCGCCTACTATCGTGCTATCATGGTGGTAGATACTTTAACAGTATCGTAATGTCGGTAAAAATCCGTAATGAAGTGAAATATTTAAAATTATACGACCATAATTAGTTTGAGAAAATCTTGCAAAAGAGTGATAAATAAGCAATTAAATTAACGAAAATTAGATTTATGATAGTCTATTACCATTACTATGGTAATAATTTAAATTATAATGTATAGTAACGGTATGCATATGCGATAGTTTTATCTTCCTTTTACTAGTGGGTTAAGATCATAACTGTACGTTCACCTCTTCAGTATTCATAGAATGAGTAGCAATCTGTGAAATGAAAAATGCCCCCATTTCTAGCAAATCTTAATAGCATACCTTTACCATAAAAGATGCCAAAAACTCTTATCAAGTTTTAAAATGCTACATAATGATTGAAATCTATATTAAATAGTAAAAATATTGATCGAAAACTTCTTTGATTAATTATAGTCAACACGAATTAGGATTTACTGGTTTTATTTTGACTAATACTTTACGAGCACTAGCAAAGTATATTTTCTTACAACCTTTTATAGTCTTTAAATATAGTGTATAAGGTACAATTGTAATTATAATCGAGATTCTGATAAATTTACCAACTATTCAACTAAAATCAAACAATTTGTATGGTAGTAGAGAAGCTATGACATAGAATAAACATCTACCTTTAGCTGAACTTGGACTATTATTTTAACTTGATCATTATCAACAGTACTGGTTGTTTATGACATCGAAATAAACTCATGTTCTCAAATGATTACCCATTTCTAGCTGCTTCCAAATTCTTTTTATAAGGCTGGGTAGATTGAAGATCACAATATGAATTTTATATCAAAATGAATAGCGTTAGCTTATTCGCGATAACCTAATAATTAATCTAATTAAACTAATAGCTAGCTTGGATCGTAAATATTTAATGAATAGAATATGTGCGATTAACATCTTAGATACATCCAATTACAACAATAATCTTAGAATTCGATGACCTAAAGCAACGCCATAATTTGAACTATGAAACAAGATACTCTCATGTATTTCACAAGTACATGTATATATATTTGCATGACATAATAGTGAAGTTCTTTAATACCTTAAAGTCTGGCCTAGAACACTTTGGATTGCAATAAAATATAGTTTTCGAATGCATCAGAAATGTGCGACAACAGAACAGAAATAAAATCTTACTGGAAGTTGATGCCGTATACAAAGGCAAAAGTTTTAAAGAATATGATCAAGCCATAGCAGTAATGAGCCAATCATGATTAAATATTATACGAAAAGGCAATACTATGAAAAATTGTAGTGCTTAACTATACTGTATTTGCAATCATATTACAAAATTAAAGTTATCCGAAGGTAGTTGCATAATACATGGATGAAGGTTAAAGCAGTAAGATTTCACTCATGCAATCATAAATACAAGTAAATTGAAGTAGGAAAATTACAGTTGATAAATTGACCACGTCTTAGAATAATCTAAAATATATACGGTGGAATATTTTAATGCGAAAAAGCATCCTCAAGAAGTATAGCTAGTAAAGACAGGCACTTTCTAGGTCATGACACCTTTTGCTGCGATTACGAAATCTTAACGGACAATGATAGAAATTTACTGCACCATGAAAAATGTCTTGACTTTGCTATTTTGTTTATTCATGACCCTTATTCCGGTTAATACTAACAAAGGAGTTAAAAGTTCACAGAACGATGATTCCAATAATAATAACGTAATGCTTTTAATACGGTTTTTGAATTATTGAGAGTCAATATATCGCATCTTTGTATAATAATGTACTAAAGCATTTCAATTTCTTGCTTTTCATTAGAAACTTGATCTTGATTTTGTTCAAATAGCTGATGACTCGAAGATGATTTCTTGACCTGACCATTAGAACGAAGTTTTGTTTGACTAGCTAAATCCATACTATTGGAACGTATAAAAGAAGATCGAGTGGAATAAGATCTTGAATCACGTTGATCTGAAGCAGGCAAGTTACAAATTTGCCTGAAGTAATTCGTTAATGCTTGATTTACGCTAGCTGTTATAAAGGCATAAAGGAGCGGATTTATAGCATGGTAGCTAAAAGCTAGATATTGAAAAGCTTCAAGAAGTGTTGTGGCTGTCTGGGAAGCGCTACCACTAAAAACAGCTATCGCTGAAACAAAAGTTAGTATCATAAAAGGAAACCAACAAAGAGAATAAACGCCCGTCATCATAGCTACTTGTTTAGCTGCTTTTAAATTTTTCTGTAATGTCGAACGTGGTTGTCGGCTGCGCTTGTAATATAATTCTTGCCTTGATTTCGAATTTATAATAATAAATATTCTAATATAAGTTGCAAAAATGACAGCTAATGGTGCAAAGAATAACGATGCATAAACGACGATCAAATAGATACGATAAATGAAAATTTCTCTTTGTGTAAAAACAACGTAGCAAACATCGCCATGATAGAAACCGTAAAAAATATTTAGGAAAAACCCAGATATAACAGAAATTATAACAATAATAGCAATAACGACGATAGCATAGCGTTTTCTAGCAACATTATTATAAGAGAATGGCAATGAAACACGTAAAAATCGATCCAAACTGATGGCACATTGATGGAGATTAGAACATACAATTAAGCAAACCCCAGTGTAGGGTAGCATCGAGCATAAAAATGGTGAATGAGTCCAATACGGATAAATCCATCGAGGTAAAATATACAAGACAGCAAATAAAATTCCTGTGACAAACATACTAATCATCAGGCCATTGGAGACCGTTCTTAATCTCTTCTTTGTAGCAATAATATAAATAACGAGCGAATTAGTACCAACGGTGATAGCAACTATAATACTGTAAATTATGATTCGACGTAAAACTATTGGTAATGTCAGTGGACCAGTCGGTCTTGTTACATTCGTTGCATTCATAATGAATCAGAACGTGAATTCAGTCAGAGTTTTAAAATACTCGTTGAGATCTCGATTATTTTGGTGAGAACTAAGATGACAAAATAACTCTTTGATCAATAATCAGAAAACTACTAACTCTTTAGATTAACATAATCTTACTAGGACGTTGTAATTTCATTAAGTGAAGGAAAGCACTAAAGGCCTACTGCTATAACGATGATATAAGCTATTCAAATAACATTTGAATTGTTCTAATTAATGTTTTCTATAACAATAGGTAGAGAAAGGGTAAAGCAATTTTACCTAAGGCAGATACTTTTAATAGTATAGATTTACAGATTCGTCAATAAAAGGACAAAGCAGTCAACCACCCTCCTGTAAAATAGAATAATATTACGACTTAAAATATGAATAAATGAATTTCAATTCGTACTCTTTATTATCCACGTTAGTTTCATTCACTATTATTGAATGACAGACAAACAGAATCAACAATAGATCAAAGATTGTCGACGAAAAAAACTATCAGCATCAATTATTCAATTATCTTAC
This sequence comes from Trichoplax adhaerens, assembly GCF_000150275.1. Classification (NCBI taxonomy): domain Eukaryota; kingdom Metazoa; phylum Placozoa; class Uniplacotomia; order Trichoplacea; family Trichoplacidae; genus Trichoplax; species Trichoplax adhaerens. The sequence goes on along the minus strand of NW_002060953.1, from coordinate 1,279,472 downwards.
TTATGTAGACCATGATAAAATGTTAATCTTAGCCCATGATAATTATTGTTCAGCTCTTAACATAACTTGACAAGGGAATGAACAGCCTAATCCTAAAAAATAGACATTAAAAATTGATTTACCGATCCTTGATGACCTACAATGATATCAATACAAGCCTTTCAATTGTTAACTATCATAACAACTCATGTTTTCCACCTATTTCCTTCATTAGTAACGTATTGACATTCTATAGATAAATTAAATTGCTTTTTTATGCACTAATTTTCCTGTTCAAGCCATAAAGCTTGACTGAAAGACTAGATTTACTCTTAACTAACTTAAATTATAACTGTTTCAGTTCATTTGCTATGCAAATTTATATTTACTTCGTATCAGTATTATATCTTTTATGGCAGATGTTTCATTTTAAACTTGCTTTTAGTTAAATAAGATTTTCTGAGTACTATTTTCTATTTTGCACAAGTATGAAACATCAATGATATACGGTCACAAGACTATCGAGAAGTAACCAATTCAATATCGTTTTGAACTCTAAATAACCTCTTATAATAGATGTCGTCAACTGGGCATAATTACGTCACCGACAAAGAGCTACTTGATAAAGGCACTTTTCTAGTCGATATCCTTCGGTTTAGTTCTGTTTCTGTTGCATTCTACGAATCATTTGATACAATTATCAATTCTTGATCTGAAATGATCAACTTATTAAAATAATAAGGAGAAGAATAGTGGGGTAAACGTCATTTGACGATTCATGGTGATGCCATAGTAAATTCGCATTGTCTTACTTTCAAGCCGATAGTCTAAGTCTTCGTAAGACTACCAAGTTGATAAATAATCCACAGTGAAAAATGGCTTTATTGACTCATTCTTATAAGCAATCTAGTTCATCATTTTAGCCTTATTCTAGATAATTCAGGATTTCATCAATCTCTAGTTTATAAAATAAATATTATCCAAAATTAAGGATCGATTCGTTAAGAAAGTCATCTTGAAAATACCGCTAAAACTTAGAGCGTCCTTAACTCCTTATCGGAAAAGGCTCCTCGTTAAAATCCTCTTACTTGAAGAACAACGTGAACAAACAATCAGAAAGAAATAAGCATTGAAAAATTGTACAGAAATGAAGCGTCGAGAAGAGATTAATATTTGATACGTGCTAGAGAACAAAAGAGCGAAATATAGGATTACTAAAATCATTTCGGTTATAAATCCGATCTGAAATGCGACGTTAGAGGTACTATTAAATGGTCTATATGTCAGCTTGTTCAACAAATAATTGACTAAATGTAATTAGTAATCAACTTCCGGTAGCTTTTCTAGCCGTTCACTTAATTTTGAATAAATAACCCTATATAGAACAGTTCATACTTAAATTGAACTTTAATAGATCCATTGCTGTACCCCCTTTATAACGTACCATTACCCCAATGTGAGTTAAGTACAAAACTTATACAATAAAGAGGACAGAATTAAAAATTTACCATTTTATCTTATTGGTCACGGGCGCATAGACACCGTTAATATATTTCGTAATTCAGAGAATAGAAGAACCCCGGCATCAAAGTAAATTCTATCAATCAACAAAAAATAACTCATTCATTCTTTAACGATTAATTTAAACGTTAGGTTCTTTTTATTCCGCTTCATTTGGTTAGCTAAATTTAGAAATAAAATATTAATACTTTTAATATTTATCTGTTTAATATCTTTAGAATAAAATTTTATGGTTATCTCACTAAACGTAACATCCAAATATCTTTTTTCAGCGCCAGAGCATACTTTTCTTCAAACGTAGATGAAAGGCTGTTATAAAATTATATCCGCGTATACAATTTCTAAAAACATAAATGACTTCAGGAACTTAAATCAGTAATGTTAATAGAAATAAGTATGCCATTATCACGGTACTAGTGAATTAGTTAGATACTTAACTAATAAGAAAGCTCAAAGGTCAGATCGTGTTCTGATAGTGGCTACTCTCGTGTTATATGCATGCTCTGATGTAAAGTAGAGTATAGAGCTATTAAAATATAAATCTAAGAATATAGGAGAGCTGATATTGTTTATTGGAGATAAGTTCCTTGTGTACGTTCTGTAGCTACTCGCTAATGTAGTTTGAAGATATAACTGAGTTACTTCATATAATAATGAGAGTTCTAGATTTGATCCTAATGAAAACTGGTGAGTCTGCATTTAACTACAGCTTGAAGCAATTTTTGTATAAAAATTTGGTTGAAACAGCCATATAAATATTAATTTTCTAGAGCGATTTCACCAAATAACTTTCATTCAATAACAGATAAAATTTCAGTTCAAAACTCGATTTAAAATTTATCTCTACTTTATCCATACATTCATACAGATAGAAGAATTTTCAATTAAGTGATATAAATAATACCAATTGATATTACTTTGAATTATAAACAAGCTTGCATATTGCAGTTAGTAAAATTGTGGATATTACATTTTAGATTAAAGTCGAAGTATTAATAATTGTTTAATTAAAGATAATAAGAAATACCCAATTGCTACGAAGTTTTTTTGAAAAGCTACCATAACATAGCATTTATAAGAAAACTTGAGCAAGGATGCACTGACAACGGCTTTTCTACAAAATTTTTCGTGCTGTATGTATAAATCGGTCGATTTTGCAATACATTTAGCGTTCGAATTTATCTAGAGAAATGTAGTTTACTATAATCATTGATTATCTAATTATCAACAGTACAAGTCATACTTTACATAGATTTCGAAAAGGTAGAAATTACAGTAGGCTCATACCGTTAATTTTTCGAATAGCATTAACTATAGTCAGAATCATTTAGTTTGTCACATCAACAGCTAAGTCATCAAGTTGATTCATAAGACACTAAAACTAGTATGTCAAGAATTTTCATTTTACTGCAATTTCTAACCCTAGTTCGTAGCAACTAGCAAATGATGATGATAATATTAAGCAATTACACGATTTTTCATGCTATATTAAAACACCTATCCAAAGGGTACTTACGATACAAAGTAACTGATGCCAACGTTGTCACGACTGTAAGTTAAATTTAAATAATTCTCCTCAATTTTCACGCTACCAACGAGTAAAAACAAATAACATATTGCCAGCGAACAGTTGTATGACTTATTCAAATTTAAGAAAAGCCGAAGTCTCCTCTCTTTTTTTCTCTATCGTATTTCCTTTTCATACCATTACCCTTATTACATCAATACTCTATATTTGTAAGATAAGTTAATAAAAACCACGGCAACAGTAAATATGTTTTAAAATAGAATCGCACGACATTAATTATCTCTAAAATGATGAACATAACCAATAATAATCCTGAACGTGGAAATCAATTGAACATAACATAGAATATTGTAAAAATGGTGAAATAGCCAATAATAATCCCTAATATGGAAATTAATTGAACATAACGACCTTAATAAAATTTGTTCCGTCAACTTGTTTTAATTTTTAAAGGATACAAAGAATTTGTGGTCGGTGTATTTATTTCTTATTCTCTATTCATTTGGGAAGCTACGTGATAGTGCTAGATGCTCTGGATGATAAGTACAATATTTTTGCAACAGCAACGGTAACTCTTACAAATCAAAAGGCTAAGAACCAACCCTAAAGAAATGGCGTAGCTGCTTAAATCCACATTAAGCCGAATATAATATTTTGGCGATAGTTGCATTTATAGGCATTTAATGTTGCAATTTACTTTAATTCAACTTAGAATAAACTTTTCAATGTGTATATTGATCAATACCTGAAGCTAAGTTATCATACTAACTTCAATAGGTTACTACAATTTAAGCGGATCATGGATAAATCCAACAAACACATTTTGAAATAAGTAACTAGAATGAAATGATACCATGAAGAGTTATTCTTATCCTGAACCCTAAATATTATATTTTTTATTTTCTATAGACTTAGTGCAATAAAAAACATAATTTTTTTCACGTAAGCTTTATATTTAGCTATATTGACGCTTTTGATAGCATTAATAAATGAAGTAAACATGTAGTTTGCTAGTTCAGAACAAACCTTCACTTCAATTTCTTAGAAAATCAAAAATTATAGAAATCTAATAACTAGAGATGTGTCGAAAGTTTGAATTGATAATTGAAACTTAAGCATGTCTTACGTAATGAATAATCATTATAAATCGCTATTAAGATTATTGGCCACTAAGAGAATCGCATTTATTAGTAATATAAATTTTACTGCTAGGAGTCACTTGCTTCTCAGAAATCTTTTTAGCAGTTTAGTTTAGTGGTCTATGAGAAAATAATAGCTGCAGATATGAACAATTATTCGGTTATAAGAAGAGATCTATACAGAAGTCAATTCTATGATTTCTTAGCGTTAGAGCCAGCAGTAAGAACGGATTAAGAATATTTATCCTAGACTTTGGTATACGACCATATGATACGACTATAAGTATACGACTATAGGTATACGACTATAGGCATACGACTATAGGCATACGGCTATAGGTATACGGCTATAGGTATACGACTATAGGTATACGACTGTAGGTATATGACTATAGGCTATCATAACCTAGTCCAGTGTGTTTTTCGCGATATGATCAATAGTATATAATCTCTTTATTTAAATCAAACTTAATTTAATTATCCTACTAGCATGTGTTAGTATATGCTTTAATTGACCTCATGAAGCCAATAGTAGAATTTTGGGAAATTAAAATTTCATAAGAAGGATATAGTATAAGACCAAAGTGATCATAATTGCAATTCATATTATGACTAATAACTAATTGTAAGGTTTTATTGTTTCTACTGCAATAATAGAACTTAACGATTTTATTTAGATTTGTCTCATTACCTTCTCTTCCTTAGTATGTTTTCGTAGGTTGAAAATCAAATCGCCAAGTCAATGTGTTCATAATGACCAAGATTTTTCTGCCTTGATATACGATAATAAACGATATATTTTAGAATATTGGGTTATGGCATCTTGAAGAAGTATATAGTAGGTACTTGCAAATGTTTCGGTACGTCATAAGATTTGAAATACAAGAGTAGAATTAGAAAGAATGATTCAAAATTTGTACTATGGCAAAGAATAGCACCTATCTCTTTTAGCTAATTATGTGTTATCAAGATAATTTTTTATTCAAGCTTTGCCAACATAGAAAACTAGGATGCTACAAAAATGGAGTTTTCTGAATTAATTAAATTCTGTAATCATGCAATATGGTTTGTTGGCGATTCCATTAATCCTAGCGTATCAGCTCTTGGAATTTGAATCTATAATAATATAAATAGATGTTATTAATCCAATGATTCCGTAAGTAAATCAGAAATAAAAAATTAAAATCAATTGAAAGATCTTCAAATACGTTCTTGTGTATTATTTCACACAATTTTCTACGCCTACAGTACTTGTTCTTGCCAAGAGCCACCTCCCTCTACGGAGCCTAAAACTTATTTACTTATTGCGTTCTAGTTTGTAAACAGTGATTCCGTTTACAATCAACGTTATCTAGATCACAGCTGTCTTTCATTTAAGGTGCTGGGACCTACCGGTACCACTTTCAAAATGCCTTTATTCCAAAAATCTATTCTATTATTATTGAGTATTCACAATTCCTACTCTTCTATCATTACATTCGATTGCATATACTTAATTGGACCAGCCATTGGCGTATGAGCTATCTCGATCTGAGCTACTATCATGTAGTACATGTATATGTTATACAATTTAATTTATATAATCCCTGGACTGGCACTACCATTATGTTACGGTACGAACTACCGTGAAGAAATAGCTATCTAAATTTGGTAAATATAATATAGTGATATTATATTACAACTAGTTATTTACTATAGGAATTACTCTAATTATAAATGTGTTACAGTAAATTTAATGCTGTGCTGTAATGTGCACTGAAATGATTCTGTGAATGGACATATTGTAGTCCGACTGTGAAAAACTAGTTATCTCACCTAAATATTTTTATAAGATGACTTGTGAATGTTAGCTGCTGTAGAAGGGTATATAAGCCCGTCAGATAGTTGAATAAAGCAGTTCTCAATTGAATTGTTGTTTTAACGTAGAATCAAAGGCGTCTAAATTCTTGTGAGGTAGTTAAGGGATACTGAATTCCGGAAGACTATAGTAATTTAGAGATTTGTTTTACGTTATCCTTGTCACGAAGTTGGTTTGTGACACATTAGCATAAACGAATTCTTACAGTTAGTCGACCAAGGTTTGAACTCAAATTAATGAAAAATCTAAGCAGATATATTTTTTGTTAGTTTTTATTTAAAAGCAGAAATATAAGCGGGTAAGGGCAATTTCTTTACCTTTTCAAGACGTTTACACATATATATTATCATACTGCAGGCATTAACATCAAAGTACTGTACACGTAAATATACGTATGAATATTTTAATCATGTGTTACAGTTTACAAGAACTGAACGACAGTCTGCAGAAAGGGTAATATTGGGCAAGGTTAGCCAATAAATTTAGCAAAGTAGGCTGATTATGGTGAGCAATAAATAAATCTTCGCAAACTAAACTACTACCAAATCCCGTCGGCTATTACAGTGCAAACTTGAGAATCTCTAGTTGTACCAAACAGACATATAAGAAACTAATTAGAATTTTATAGATAATTCTTATCTCTTTTTTTAAAGTATTGTAATGTAGCAAAATTTGGGTGCTAAATGCTAGATTATTATCTTAATTAGCAAAAACCATTATATTCTCCACTCCTTCAAATTACTTTTGGAGCTTAATATGTTTCGCAGCGTCAACAACACCTGTACCAGAAGCATTTATAGAAAAAATAGCATTAGATGCAACTGAATGATTTGTCCTCGTGTTATTTTTGTCTATCTTTCGCGAGCAACTACCTTCTGTGATTGGTTTCCAAATACCTAATTGTGTTTTGTTTAGCTTATATAACTTATTGATAACATCTTTTTTTTCCAATACTGAATGACCTCTTTTTTCATTTTTGCTTCCTAGTCCAGTTTGATAATTGAGTACGCCGCCTTCAGTCACTCTATAAAATATGTCATACCAATCTTGAATGGATGATTTTTTATATCCAAGCCTTGTGACGTGAAGATTAAACTTATCAGCATAAGGCAGATTGTATTCTGAATTATTAAGATACTCTTCAATAGTCATATTATTTGTCAGTCTGCTCTTAAGATCATCGACATGGATATGTTGTACCCAGTCTCCAGTGGTACTAGTTGCCAAGGTTTCCTTATATATGGCCTGACCATTACGAAAAACTTGGTCATGTCCTAGTGAACAATATATAGAATTAATGGACGAATATCGGTCACTACCATCTGGTGTTATTTCCTTGACAGCGACTGCTGTTTCACTGCCTGGATTAATATAAACAGAAGCTAGTTTTGTATTAGCTCGGTACTCGAATTTGTCAGGATAATGTAACTGTAAATATTCAATGATCACTTCCATGATATCAGGATAAAAAAAGCCATCACCAGGAATGAAATATGCGTGCACCGGTTGATTTTCTATATCAAATAAAGTTCTATCTTTCAAGAACGCATCATCAACAAAGTAAGACTCAATGCCTAGCATTTTCCATGAATTTAAACCATGTTTTAACCTTGGAAGATCCTCTGGAAAACCAAAATATAGACGTCCCTTCCGCTCCATAATAGATTTATTCAAGCTAGCCCTTGTCAAATAATCGATGTAAGAAAAATTCTCCAACGACAGTTTTTGCCCTTCAACCACTAATTTACTCCTTTGTGTAACATCGAATCCGGCCATACCTTTCTGTTGAAGAAACTCCAAAAAAAAATTTGTGTAAGAAATCAGTTTTGAGGTACTAGGATTGAGCATCGGAATGGAAAACGACTGGTAATTAGATTTTTCAGGATCTCTAGAATCGATAAAATTGAACGAGAGAGCTTTGATTAAATCTGATAATGTATATTCATCGTATTGTGTGGGATGTTGATGTGCCTGTAGACCACTGCGATCCATTATTGATAAATGACTATCTGAAGAGAAAACGACTTTCATTTCCGAGCGGTTATGCAACAATTCGAATGCTTTTAATAAAGCAGATAGCCCTCCAGCCGTATATGCTACAGTTTGATTAGTCGAATCGGTAAATTCTGTAGCTGTGCTATTAACAATTTGTACAGCACTTTGCTTATGCCATTTAGTAGAAAATTTCACTTTTGTAGCTTCTCTTAACTCGTCCAATAGCCTAGCATCACCAAACGCTTGAATTTTTGACAGCTTAAAATCGGAAACAGATATCTTTTCAAGAATACTCTTATAGCATTTTATTTTTTCTGAAGACCATCCTAAAAAAGGAGTCGTTTTTTTGCTCTTAAATAACTGATTAACAGGTTTCGCCACTTTCATAGTTGCCATTCTTGTTCACAATAAAGCCACTACCAACTTAGCGAACGAATAATAACCAATACAATTTTATGTAATTATATTTTCAAGTGATATTAGAAATCGCTAGAAATTACTAAACTAAAGGAGACAGACCCTAAACCGATGGATTGTTAGTTACCAACATACCAAATGATGGTTAATGCCAGAGAGAGCTAGGTTAAGTGAAGAAAGATACGGATACCGCTATAATCTGGTACGCAGACTATAAAGATTCTTTAATAAATGGAATATCTTATAAGTACTTTAAGACCATGGTGGGCGTTGCATCTCTCGTAATCATTTTTGTTCACAAATTAGATATTTCGTAAAAGATACCACTTGTTGAATATTAATTAATGTAAATTTTCAGAATGAACGAGTATATATATATACATAAATGTCTTGGTAAAACTTATAGACGTTGATTTCCTTAACAAATATTTACTATGTGATAATGGCGTCATTTTTTCAAGTGATCAAATAGTACTCTCTCGTGATCAGGATATTGGTCAGGCCATGGGCGAGTTGAATGTAAAATTGTACCCATTATTCCATTAAAGTATAAATTTTAGTACACGTACATGACTAAGCTTCTATGTACCTTACACTGTATAGTATGTTAAGTTCATACTTTGCTATTATTGTTATTGCTAATGTACTTTATTGTTTGTTGCATCATAGGTCATCGTATAACTACACTACTGTGTGCTAATAAAGAACATAGATTCTTCATATTTGTCGAAAATCTACAAACAAAGCCTTTGAATTCTTATTCAGTATCAGTAAGTGATAGATATTGGACGAGGATTACAATTATTAATGTGTGCATATGTCAATGGGAGAGAAGTTTATCTTAGACAGCATCTATACCGTTATATAACGTGAAACGTATCGAAATCTTAGCTTACTTAGGCGGAAGTTCAGTGACTGAATCTGTAACTTCATATATAAGTTCATAAGTATAATACAGATATAATATGAGAATTACGATAATGTATTTGTACCATACGTATGTAAGTCACATATAACAAACATTGTATTTAAACTATTACATAATAAAAAAGATCATCAATTATATCTCACTACCTTTGCATAAATAGCAATCTCTGAAGTCCATTTTTAAAGGGGTGAAGCGCAATTTTTCTTTTTTCGTTTCTTATTTTATTTATGCAATTGTCGAGAATGTGATTACTTTATCCTATGCATAGCTTTTGAAAAAAGAAAGAAACAAATTTAATTCAGAGCTATGATTAGTGAAATTATAAATATGGCTGGAATGATGTCTGAGTAGAAACAAACATCCCAGATGTTAATAAAATATTATCAAAGCAATATCTCATATGGTTAAAATTCGATGAAACAATAAATTGTAGAATACCCTTATCCTATATTAGATAAGGTATTGTGTATGGTATTGTAGTAAAACGACCAAGGGCCAATCGTTACTTAATTAATTGTTAAGATATTAGACTGTCTTTTTAACTTCGAATTGATATGATAATAAGCATATTCTTTGCGAAGAAAATATTGAATACGATGAAAATATTCCGAAAGCTAATCCGTAAATTAATTGATCGCAATATCGAGCAGGACCTTCTTAATAAGTGATAGTTCTATAAAAACTTCTTGACTAAAAAATTGTAATACTGCGTTAGACCTTGTCGATACGTTACGAAATTTTAAATTAGAGCTATAAAATCGGTTGATAATTCAAACAACACATTGTTTTTCCAAATTTTTACTATTCAATATTATTTTGTTCATGAATAACAAATGGATAATTAGAAATACCTGCTAACTAATAATGTTTAAGTGAGGATTCAAAAATTGTAGTCGCCTCTTTAGAGCATTTTATTCTTTATTATAGCTCCGATTCATGATAAGATGCTACGGACATCTTATCTCTTGTACAATTTTTAATACTTTTCACGATATTAAGAGTTACATTACATTATTATTCATTCATTTTATAGCAATGTTACTGATTTAGCCTCGTCATGTCTTTCAAAAATTTTATAGATTTCTGCCAGTATTGCTTATTATTTGAGAAAGATATTATAAATTCCCCAAATTGGTAAAATTATCGAACTAATTTGGGAACAAGTAAATTTCAGAATCTTAAAGTTTTTATCTACTTTACAGTAATTGGGTATCTATAACCCAATAGACAGCCTCTATGTTTATGACGTAAATCAAATACTTATTACTAAACTTTTACTGTTAAGCATCATAACAGTTTTATCACAGGTCTACTTAAACTCTAAAACGGATCTTAATCAGACAAGGTTTTTAAACTATTTAAACATATGGCCTCGTAGCTGCAACAGAAATTTCGGTTGCAGTTAGACGTAGAAAAGATTTTCGACTGTATTTAATCAGATAAAAGTATTGCTAAAATCAATTTATTTGGCAACTTTATTGAACTTAATAAAGCACGGTTATTAATAATTAATTCATCAAGATTGCAAACTCTCACTTTTAGCAAAGAGATAAACTCGATGTAGTGCTTCATGTTTTCATATTTTTAAGTAATTGCAAGCCAAGTTCTCATTTGAAGGTTTAAAAACAATTTTATCTTAGGTCAGCTCAAGCATTTTATAAAATGGAAACATGTTCAGAAGGTAATCATTACAATTTAAAGTTCATTGCCCGTTATCTACGAACAGAATTAGTATCGTACTACTTAAAAGCTAATGTGCCGGATATAACTAAACCATTAAAGACATTTTATTGTCTTGCAGGTTCTTTTGAACACTGTCTGATTTACAAATGTTTTCTGAAAGTAAAATTTTGTTATAAATCGTATCTAGCAAATTATGAGTTCGGAATAATAATAAACGGTAGCAAAGTTTGCCGGTTAATGCAGGCGCAGATATAAGGAAAACTTTTTATTATTGTAGTGGATTAAACAACAAATTTCTTCCTTCATATTCTAGAATAAAAATTTTAATCACTATGCACTCATATTACTTTCCTAATATAGATTGCACAGGTAGAAAATGTTTCTTTCGATCATTTATAGCAGCCTAATTAAGTTCAAGATTGAGCAACAATTTTCAGTGTAGCAAATATGCAGCTAGCTTTAAAAACTACTTGTGAAAAAAGAAATAAATCATGTTTAGTAGACAGATTAAAAGGACGACGATATCGTGTGAAAATAAACTAGTTAGCAAACTAGACCAGATGGTCAACATGTTGCATTAAAATAAAAGACAAGTAGATTCAGCTTTAAACAACAATTTATTAATGCCAAATAATAGCTAGGTTTCAGTTTTACAAAATGGTAACCAGATGTTATTGACGTTAAATTCATTAAAATTTTAGCTATCCAATCAATCCATAATGAGTCCATTGCAACAGTTGCTAATCAATTATTTATTCTTCTTGATGATGAACAAATTATTATTTTACTTGTAGGTAGAACATTGGCTACAAGTAACAATATCATTCATTGTATAACATACAATAATAATTTTGTTGGATATACTGCAAGTACCCACCCAAAGTTGATATAGGAATCAGTTTAAAAATGACCGTATTTAATTAATTAATATATAAAATGCTGTCTATCCATAAGTTTGGCAGTTGATTTGATCGTGTCTAAAGTAAATAAATTACTTCATGCAAGTTCAAGTTGATTTTTAAAGCAAATTCAAAACATGTGCGTCCAAATGATACTGCTAATTTGATTAATAACAATAGCAGAGAACAATATTACTGTTTTTTATTGTCTATCAAGATAACCATTCAAATTAATCCAGATAATTAAGGTAATTAACAATCTAATCGGATGAGTTCGATTAGCAATCCAATCCTTAGTATCAGCACGTTTTCTGACCTCTTTGATATACCGTAGCACGTGGCTTAATCATACAAATAACCACAGCTATCCAATTCATCTGCGCCACTTCATCAACATTACGATATTCAAATCCTTTAATAACTAGAAAGAATTTGAATAACTAGATTCTTAGTACCGGTTATCAAAATTAAGTATTAAACTTCTCATACTGATCAATCATTTTAGAGATTCTCATTGATATGATTATATAGTTTATTTAGATAAAAATCTTAAACTTGAAATCAAATCTTCTATATCATGACTGAGAATGAATTCATTAATGGTGACTATTTCACCTACCTTTCGTGTCAGTAAAATCATTACAAAGCTACAAAATATAAATCAAACAAATTATGTAAGTAAATCAATCAATCATTGGCAACGATGCAATCTATTATGACTTCTTTTGGAGCTATTGAGATAATCTGCATAATAGCATTCCAACATGGAATTAATGCTTTTGTTTATGACATAATACGTTGTAAGATCTTATTGTGTTTATCAAGTACATATAAAAGTGAAGTTTGTCGTCTTCGCTCAAAATATTACCTATTCAATTGGAGTAAAGTTAGCCAACATTACAGGCACCTTGCTGAGCTTATTCGATTAAAAGATCTACTTGTTACTCTTCTTTATAGCACAATATTGGAACATGGTTACTTTGCCTCTCAACTTGAAATCTAATCACTTTAGATGGTCAGAAATAATTCTTTACATGAACATTTTTCTCCTTTTCCTTCATAGTACAGGTAAGAAAAGATTTAATTATCGCCTAAATGATTTTTACTGCTATAAAACGTGTAACTTAGAAAGGTTAGTAATTACTGTTGATTATCCAACCTAACAAATCACGGCATCTCTTATGATAAATACTTCGAATAAAGTCATTTTTCTCCAAGTAATTAATAATTAGTAAAATGTAACAATATAACAATCTGCACATCTATGTCAGTAATAAATTGAAGTCAATTTCATTCATTGAAGTTTTATCTCATCGTATTAAACTGTACGCCACAGAACAAATTAGAGCGATGTTTGACTAACTCACACTTTTATGGAAATATGGTCATAAAAAATCGAATTAAACTCTGTAATCTGAACAGATTATGAAATCTGAACTGCAATTGAAATTATTCACGTTAATCGAATATTGATCGCCCGTCTTTTAATTTACTTAAGTTAGACTGTAAAAAGTAATACTAGCCAGTGCTAAAACTATCAACTACTTGTTATAGAGGTTCTACTTTGTTTAAACTCATTGAAATGCGATTCGAATTTGTTCGAACGCTAACGGGCTTTTGTTAGTAGATACAGTTTAATCTCAATCTATTTCAGGCTATCTTAAACAATTTTCCAAAATCTATGCAAAGGAAATGGCCCATACTACCTATAATGACTGCAGAACGTTCACACTTGAAAAGGAATTTATGTAAAAAGGATATAGACAAATACAAACTTTCTTGCCCTGTAAACAGGATTTTGATTAGAATTAGTAACAACGTCAATAACTGCTTCTTTTGAAGTAGTTTGTGACGTTAACTAAAATATCTATTATCGAATAATGACAGAACGAGTCAGACTGATTTTATGACTTAATATTAATGTAAAATTAAAGGATAGTTTCTATTAACTTTAATAAGCATATTAACTATGATAGTTTACGGATTTGATCATCTTTAATAATTTAATACGTTAAGAAGTAAGCCATTATTTGCATAGTAAGTGGCTACTCGACATTAGGTAAACAAATGGCCGTTACATTCAAGTGCTTGACAAACAAGTAAAATGATTGCCCTCATAGGCGGGAAAATCAAGCTTGATTAATATTTTAAATGATATTTACTGACAAATTTTTTTTAGAACCAATCCGACGACACACTAAATGATATACATCATTTAGTGTATCAAAATTTTAAACTAATTTCAGCAAATAAAACTGAGCTTGCGACAGTTACACTTGTCAGTACGATACGATGGAGAAGAAAATAAATTGATACAATGTATCTTCAACTTTTCATTAAGGTAGACTTTATTGTCGTAGGCGATAATAATAAAGTCCCTAATGCTTTTATGCGTAAAATTTAAGAGCCATAGATAGAAAAAGATCGAACTGTTTGTCGAAAAATTATAGCCGCTATAGCCTAACGGCAAACTATTCCGCTTTTGTTCGTTTTCTATCATTTGAAAAGACTTCAAGAAATTTTGTATTCAATGCCTCAGGCTATTTAACAGTTAGCGCATTACCAACTTGGATACAATAAAATAATAATGTCGAAAATAACCAGTAACGTGAACGTATAGACAAATATTTCAAATGGAATATGTAAATTTAAAAATCAAAAATCCACGATAAAGCAAGTTAAATTTTGTGAAGAACACAACTCCAATTTTAATTTGAATTTAAGAGGCAGATGGGATATGAAACTATAACTGACGCAATGTTTTCCCCAGTTTTGACAGGCAATACAACAACTCTACACGTATATTTCCCTAAATTATTGTCCGACTTAATCCATCTTGATTTTATCATTCCTTTAGCTTCATTATTCGAAATAAATTCGTATAATGAATACAAGTTTTTGTCATTATGATAAACAATAGACAGCTAGATAATCATCTAATTCTAACAATAGTTTAATTACGCAAATCATCATTGATAATATAATTAATTAATCGAAGCCATTAAAATAATCGCGTACAAAAAAATACGAAACTGCTAAAAAAATTGATACTATAATAAGGAAGTAATTTTTGACGCGGCAGATTGAATGAGATGTTATTGATGATGCCGAAAATGGAATGATTTGAAATTTGCTTATATTATCAGCTGTCAACGATTGTTATCCTCTTTTACAGCCGTAATTTAAAAAGAAAAAACTGTTAATTTCTCATTTTTAATGAATACGGAGATAGAAATGGAACTTTATATCCTTACAGTCGCTCATAATTACTCAATCACTCCATTACTCACGTCTTCCTTATAAGCTTAACAGCAACCAATAGCAAATTATCTTTATTAAACTAATTTTAGGAAAAATTTGAACAGATAACGATGAATCCTCACTTTTATTAATCTGTATAAACGACTTATGCTAACTGTAATAGATCGAAATAGTATCGTAAGATAAAAATCACTGGCACTACACCTATATTAGTAACTGTATATCTCCCTAAAATGAACAACCGTTTCTCTTCGACTTTACAAGGCACGTGTATTTGAGACAAATTAAATAATGTTACGTGACGAGATCCTTAAAAAACCAACAAGTATCATTATTCCTTTCCATTATTCATTTAAATAGAATGTTGAGGACATAATCGCTAGCCACAAATGAAACATATAACATCAATTTCAATTTTTACTTAGTAAATAATTGCAATTATAGTAGTGCAGTGTTTCTCAGATACAAAAAGTCTTTTTCCAGTGGTTGTCAATTATTGATTTTATTTGTCGTACTCTGGACAGTCGTTCATCGTGCAGTTTATTCTTTCATACATTATGAAAATTAATGTCAAAATTATAAAATCTTTTGCTAGCCATATTGCCTAAATTATTTTCAGTATTCGATAATTATTACGGTACTAGTTCGAAATTTAGTATTTGTCTAAAGATTTCGCCTCTTATACATATAACATAAAACAAGTAATCACTAAAATGATCATGCCGCCTTCATCTGCAAGTCAATAAAACTAACTAAAATACAATCAACAAGCATAAGCCAACCGAATTTTGCAAATTGGTTTTTATTATTTAAAAAAGAGTTTATTCGACTCAAACACAATATTCCGTCAGATTATTTCATCACCTTATTTATAAGGCTATGTACAACGTCACCGTTAGGCAATTCACAAGTAATTATAAAGCGTCAATATTATTAAATGTATCCAAGATCTTTGACAATCTCTTAAGACTTTTCATTAGCGTAAGAAAGCCTTTACTCAAACAAATATGACGTAACTAAAATAAATACAACAAACATTGATGTACTGACTCATTCTGAGTCTATTAGCGTTCATTGATGATGTTCAGTAAAGTAATTTTATCATGCAACAAAGCTTTACTAATAAATGACTATGAAAGCATAATGATTTCTATCAGATATAATTAACAATTGAGCCTTTTCTCTATAACCTTTAGAGGCCCAAGTTACAATGGTAACTTATGATAAAGCCATTTATGCTACTCGTGGCCATTCATATTACTTTACGTGTATTCCATATAATAATTATCGAGTCTTACATTGGATGATCAATAAAACATTGATCAACGTTGAATACTCTAACAAGCATTACGATTTGGAAGAAGGAAACACACGTTTGTGGATTAACAATGTCAACTGGAACGATGAAGGAAGTTATACTTGCGTGGCCATTAATAGTCAAGGCAATCGATATGCACGAGATAATGGTGTATTACAAATTTCAGGTATAGCTGACATATCATACTTTTAGTAAGGTTTTTTCAAGTTGATTATTGTTGGAGAAGAAGTACAGTAGAATTTGATGTTGCTAATTAGAAATTTATGACTAAAATTTACCGTAAAAAAGGGATAACGGAAAGATTTCATTTCCTCTATTTCTTGTAGTGCCGATGAGAACAGCTGCTCCTCCAAATCAAATTATTCCGATCGATATGCCCTATCAAATCAAATGTGATGTACGCGGTAAACCTAAGCCAAAAGTGACCTGGTATAAGGATGGAAAGATGATTGATTTCAAAACCCTCGGTCGATTTCGGTTACAACAAAATGGTTCACTGTATATTAACCCAGTCAAACTGGATGATGAAGGAAAGTATGAATGTCGAGGCAATCAACGAGGGAACATGATTCGAAAAATGATCAAAGTCACTGTTGGAGGTATTTGCAAACTATGATTGCTATTATTAAATTCTAATTTAAATTAAATGAATGACATATCTATATATAAGTATAACGAATTATTCATTGAAATTATGTAGAGTATCCTTATTTCGTCATGGATCAAAACAACGTTCAACAACCAAGTAATGTTACAGCAGAAGAAAATAGTACCGCTAAGTTTACTTGCTTAGCCAAGGGAAAGCCAAAGCCAAAAGTTGAATGGTTGGATCAGTACAATGTGCCCTTATCTGGAGAACATTACGACTTAACTGAACCAAGTATTTTAGTAATTAAAGCTGCAAATCGAAAAAAACATCATTCATTTATTTGTCGGGCTAGTAATGTTATTGCAAGCGTTGAAACGAAAGTATTTTTGCAAGTCTATGGTAAGATGGCAATTAACTGCGCTGATACTATTGTTTAAATTAAAAATTTCAATACTTTTAGACTATTGGTCTATCCAATTTTGCTCAAATAAATTTAGTACATATTTTTAAAATATAATGCAGAAACTCCTAAAATTATATCTCTAAGTGGTCCAACTAATACTAGCAAACGAGAAGTCGCTGTATTTACATGCCAAGCAACTGGATATCCTATGCCTAAAATTGAATGGTATAAAGACAATAAGCCCATCCAAACTGTGAGCATGAATGAAAAAATCGAAATCAATGTACATGCAACCCTTCTCTATTTCTATTTCGCTTATTCTTACTAATTTCTCTTGTTAATTTGCCATTCCAGAGTTCTAATGTAGTTACAACTGGAGCCTTTACTGATTACGCATTCCAAAGTTCATTATATCTGTTCTCAGTCGAATTATATGATGCTGGCACCTATGCCTGTTTGGCTAGTAATGGTTATTCACCTGATGAAGAGAGACACTTAGAATTTATAACTAACGGTAAGTAAAGTTCTATATTTCTAGGATAAGTTAATGCAGTTATTCTGCAAATGAATATTGCATTAAGAAACCTTAACGTAAATAATTGCTGAATCAATAATTTATGGTATCTTTTCCAAAATTATCTTACCAACTTTTCAAAACAAATTTATGAACAATTATTCGCGACAGAACCTGCTACTTTTCTTAAATCATCAAACGAGAAAACCGGTCTCCAAAAAGTGGTTTTTGATGTACAATCGATCAATTGTACCGCTCAAGGAAGTCCATTACCTCAAATTATTTGGATGAAGGATGGATCACCATTGAGTGAAACAGAACAAATTAAAGTTCAAGTCAATCTATTATCAACGGTATCTATTAAGTCAACTTTAAATTTTTTATCTTTACAACCAGCTGATAGTGGATTATATAGCTGTCAAGCTTTAAACGAGTTTAACGATGCCCAACCGCCAACTCAATCATTCAAATTAGCAGTTATTGGTAAGTGACCGATTTGCTACATTATAAAAATAGATAGGAATAAGATTTAAATTCATTCGCATTGTCTTGACTATAGTAAGTCAAGATTGCCCTCTAAATTAACTCGCTTACAAGAGAAAGTGATTTCAAATTTATGTACTAACCTTATGTATCTCCTGTAGACTTTCCATCAAGTCCAAGAGATGCTAAGCTAACTAATCGTTCCTATCACGAATTACATCTTAGTTGGTCACCACCAATTAGCAACGGTGGTGATCCTAACATCGTCTATACCATAAAGTATAGGCCTAAAATTGGAAGTTTCCCATGGTCAGTCTTTACTGTCATAGACACCAAATGCCAAATTCACAATTTGCAAAATGGAACAGAATATGAAATCCAAATTTATACGGTTAATAAAGCTGGCATTAGTTTCCACTCGCCTGTCTTGGTCTTTAAGACAAAAGAAGGTAAGGTTTTATGGTATGTGCCAATAAAGCAAAGTTAGATTTGCTAATATTCATCAATTTTTTCTATCATAGTTTCCACTGCCTCTACTTATGCCTATACTACAGTCATCACTACAGTCATCTCTTCAGCTTCAACAAAATGTAAGTTCCCATATTACAAAAACAACTGTGATACAAAATCAAGACGAAATAGGAAATAACATTTACTGACTGTAATCTACTTTTACTCGTATAGCTATCTCTACACAATTTACACCAAAGCATAGTGTTACTAGAGCAGAAATACGAGCAACCCATTCATCGATAGGTAAAAGTCAGAACTTTTAGATTGTTCCTTATAATAAAAATTATTTTATATGGTTATATTAAAATTAAATATCTAAATAAAACAATGTTTACATATTTTAACGATAGAGAGTACAACAGAAAGTAGCTCTTCAAGCCGAAGTGAGTTTGTCAACAATATTTATATGAAATATTTTATTTACTGCCTTGAAAAAGACATTAATCGTAGTGCTACCGCCCATTTTCACTTCTATTTCTGATTACTTTTTAATTTGGTCATAATTTTTAGATGCGTTCTCATCGTTTATATTGGTAATTGGCTTGATAATATCAACTCTAATCAACATTTGTTAGCCTAAATAAAATAATTGGAGAAAAAGATTGTTTGAAGACGAGACATACAATCCTTTTCAATACTTGAAAAAATTAAAATGATACAGTTGGAACGTAATTAGAAGTAATAAAATCATGCAACGATGACTTCATGCCCTTATTGTAACAAGCTTTATGATTCTGCAACTATGTTGTACTGCTAAATTAATTAGATTTTGTATATTCTATCTAGAAAAGTCTCCTAGAATTTTTTATTGGTAACTGCTGTAATGTTTTATATCAAACCAATTTATCTTCAGTAGCATTCTATCAGAACAACCATTTTTTCATTAAATGCAGCATTAATAAGATTAAATTTATTCTTCTATAAACTTTTAAACTACATTATTTACAGTAATAGCTTTAGGCCTATAAAGACAAAAAGAAATGTAATGATCAGTATATGCGTACTAACTATAACTATTACAATAATGAATAAGTTTTATATATAAGATATATATATTTCAGCCAAATATGGATATTGGATGTAACCCATATATTTTGCTATGAACTTATACTACTGTAAGATCGATGATGTATTCCATGCCTTGGATTTGAAATTAGTATATAATTCTTCGTTTTACTAGGCAAAATAACTTTTTTCGATTAATACCAAGTAAAAAATATTTGCTATTCGGTGATGCTCAGAACTATGCATAAATTTATCACTGATTAGCTAATCTCTACTGAACGACATATATGAGTATTCGCAAATACACTCATAGAGCATAATTTTTACTCTTCTGTGCCATTCGTGACTCAAAATGATTCAATAATAAAGCATTTTTATTACAAACTAAACAAAAACTAGCTATTGCATTGTTGACGTAATAAAATACTAAGGTTTCCTCATCGCTAAATTATCGGCAAAATTTCATTCGCAAAGTCAATAGAATATTACGCCACTTTCAACTAGAGGAATAATTGTTACAAATTTGATATTTGATGACGGGGTTGATGTCCGCTTAAATAGTGTAACGATTCGTCGAAATCTTAACAAAAGTATCCATAAAATTTCAAACTATACCAATTTTTCTTATTTCATACGTTTTTCATTGTAGTACTTCGACTTTTACCAGTAGTTTTAATGTCAGCTATCAGTCAAATTCATTACCTTGTTCGCTATGTTTACGAATAAAATTTAATTAAAACTGATTATAACCAAAGTAATTTAGAATGTAATAACTGCAGTTCTTACAAAATTTTCTGTTGTTGTATTAATAAATTACGGCCTTTGTTGCCTAAAAAGGCACCACTATAACTAAATTAATAGGCCAATACACAATTAATACTATAAAAACATATATTGAGAATTATATAATCTCGAAGTTTTTGTTCTTCAATCGTCCAGAGAAGCCAAAACCAAAGCACGTATTCAATCATCTGACTTAAATCAGCAATTTTTAAGAATTGCATTATTAAATTTTAGTAGCACTTATTTAATAGATTATCGGTATCTAAAAATCAAAATATATTTAGCCATGCTATCTAGCTAAAAGTACAAATATTGGCGAGCATTTTAATTTCGCTACAAATTTCTCAAATAATACGGTAGTTATAAAAGCTCTATTAATGAGAATATAATTAGGCACCATTAACCAATTTGGACTATCATTGTAGTTAATTCTCAGCCTTAAACTGATTTGATATACCACAATATCTAACAAACCTAATATGCGCAATTTTTTTTACGATATAATTTGATCTGGTATTTATTATCGATCACCAATGATTTCTTGAAGCACTTATAAAGCATTGCATTTTACTATAATTTTTCCCTACTAGTTGCAGATTATTCGAAGAGATTTTTAATCTAGGACTGCTTATTGAGCATGGATACTGATACTTAGTTTGAATTTACTCTCAAATTACCGCAACTCTTCGCTTAGCGGCTCACCTTGCTAGCTACGCATTTAGGTTATTATTAATTTTTGTTTTACTTTTGGCATTTTTAAATAGCATGCTCTTGAGACTTTGAACTCTTCAATTGCAATGACATCTTGCAGAAAATCTATTTTTATTTTAAAAATATAATAAAAACATATAAGAAAAAATTGCAGTAGCTAACGAGAATTTGTCATGACGTTTCAGCTATATCTTGAATCTAATATCATAAACCGGCGTTTGGCAACATATCAAGCACAGTTGCTCCCGTTTAGACTGTTTACTATACTTAAAGTGTAGCCCTTGTGCAATTAAATAAAAGGATGCAACTATTTTTTCAGTTTCCATTAATTTAACTAAAAGATTATCAAGAGTCACTGTATACATTTATATATCCTACAAGGAATTATTTACTAAGAACTTCGAGCTTGGATACTTTTAATTGTATTATTGTAATAACATCATTAGTGTCTTTCGTTATAGCTACTACGTTTCTACTCTAATTAGTCTCCATAATTAATAATTGCTCGAAGTTATGTAAGATCTTCGATTTTCAGTAACTAGCGAGAATATACTGATTTTTTTACTAACTGGTTTGTAATAAATTATAATACGTTCAGGGATATAACTGAAGAAGCGCTAATTTATGGATATAGGATATTATCAAAAATCTTAAATAGCATTCAAGAACACATTTAGTTGAATTGAGTTTTAAGTTTCAATTTTGATTCATGATCATTATATTCCATTCATGTATATTTTTGTTTTAAATATGAATTGAAAATAATTTCATTGCTGAAATCTGTTATCATTTAATTTATTTCATTTATACCCAGCTAATTCTTCATTTTATACGCTAAATCTTATTTATCAAACCTTTAACATGTACTAACTTGTACTTTAACATTTACCAACTAAAAATTTTAGAAATATTCCCATAATTTCTATCCGAAACAACACAATATCGTATAAGTTGAGACGACATAATAAATGTGCACATAATTCTACATCTTATTAATCCCCATAATCTATATAATGAAACGGATGACTTTTATGAATAAAGCTGCCTTATAAAATATTCCTTTATCGTGATAATAGCCTAATCTGTAAACAAAAGATCGCATTCGATCGGATCATGCATATCCCATAGTTAAGCTATTCTCTTTTTATCGTTGTTGAAGCGTAGTGATCATTAATAAACATTTATACAAATAGAAATAAAGAGATCAATGTCTTCATCCGGCCAGCTTAAATTTGGTGATGTGTGGCTTTAAATAATTCAAAAATTCAATTGGAAACAAAGGGTTTAATTAAAATTAATGGAATTGAACTTTGATAAAGAAAAGTAATTCATGAAAAAAATTGTTACAAAAAGATAAATCAATCTAAAGTTCGAGATCCGAAACAAATTCTCGACTAGAAAGTGATCAACAGCTGCAGTAGTATTATAATAAGGATTTTTAACGATTTATTCACACGTATGCTCGTATATTCTCCTACAACATAGACTGTTATAGTCCTTCAAAAAAGTTCGAAAAAGTCGAAAAAAGAATCAAAAAAGTTCGAAAAAAGAATGTACTAATACATTCCTAGTTTATCTATCAATTGGCTTTATTACCTGTTTAAACCATCAACATAAAATTAATGGCTGTGTTAACTGAACCAAATTCTACTTTGTCAATTAGCAATAGCAATGGATTCAACTTTTTAGTTTGGGAGAGATTAAGCTATACCGATCCAAGATATATTATTACGGTAACTTGTTTGGCATTCATCAGTATTATAGCAGTTTATGGTAACTTACGCAATCTAACATTGATCCATCAGTGTCGAAGACTACATGATGTAAACGTTTTATGTATCGCTAATTTAGCCTTTATCGATTTTCTTACTGGGATCATAGCCATACCTCTTGCAATCACTGTATTAACCCTAAATCCATTAGAATATCCCATTTGCCAATTTCAAGGATGCGTTACATTACTCTTATACATGACTTCGTTAGTAGCTACATCCCTAATAAGTGTCGATCGATGTAATGCCGTTGTGAATCCTTTTGGTTACGATAGTCAGATCACAGCAAGTAAATGTGTCTTTATCGTAATTTTGACTTGGCTTATACCCTTCATTATCGCTATATTACCTCTACTAGGTCTCGAGCGATATGGTCTTGGTAAGATTTATCTCGAGCTGCTTTGTGGTATCTCATTTGATTATCTACATGAAAATTTCATAATTTCATGGGTAATGACGGCATTTGTGATTATCAACATATTAGTAATCTTTTTTAGCTACCTAATTATTTTTACTGTGGCATATCGAAAAACAGTACAAGATTTAACCAGAAACAGCAAACTATCAAGATCAATTCGAACCACCAGTTTAATCGTCGGAACAAATTTTATTTTCTGGCTTCCGTACATTATCTTTCTGGGACAAAAATTTAGCTATAATATTTCTATCCCTCCATTGCCCAAATTTTCAGACTATTTTACAGTCATTGCAATCATTATGGTAATGAGCAATCCTGCCATCAATCCAATTATATATGCAACAACCAATGCTCATCTACGAAAGCACTTTATCATAACCATTCCGGTACCACAAGCTACTGATCAAAACTAAAGTGAAGCACTTTACATATTTATGTTACTACTGAAAA
Organism: Trichoplax adhaerens; assembly: GCF_000150275.1. NCBI lineage: Eukaryota > Metazoa > Placozoa > Uniplacotomia > Trichoplacea > Trichoplacidae > Trichoplax > Trichoplax adhaerens. The sequence continues at coordinate 1,255,305 of NW_002060953.1, read as the reverse complement.
ACTAACGCTATATATATAATTTAAATCCACTCTTTTTCTCTACTGCTAAACCGATAAATTTCATCACTTTATCTACTTTTATTCTATTTCATTTAACAAACGAATAATGTTATGTTTTAGAAGTACAAATATAATAAATTAAAAATATTAAAAACAAAATGTATTACCGTAGCTAGTGAAATATTTAATAACAGAAATTTGTAATAGTTTGCGTTATCCAATACACCGCGTACTTACTTCCGGATTTATGCTTAGATAGAAGAGAAATTACAATAGTCAAATATTATTTAAATTTTAAGTCGTACATAAGTATCTGAATTCATTTGGGTATATCGAACACGTTATTATCACAAAACATAAATGTTACGGAAAGTAATATTTTAAAGGCAATAAAATGAAAATAGATGCTCTAATTGGAAGAATATTATTACTATTCCCATTAATAGTATCGTAGACAATTAATCATATAAGATAGTCAATTTCATAGAGCATTAATTTAACAATTAGCTGATACAGTTATCACTAGGTGACGAAGAGGAAAGAAATCAGAATGGAACTGTAAGAGTCAAGTTGATCTATAAGGCAACGGTAATTCTTTAGTACTATCAAAACATCATACTTAATTATGCCTAATGCAGAATTAGGCACCAGTAATATACTAACAGATTGAAGCTGTAAAAGGAAACCAGTTATATTAAAATCCATTAAGTTATAGCAGTTTCATGTATTCCTTATAAGCTCTTATGGTGTAAAGGTGCAGTTAACTACGTGTGCTTCGACTTTATTATTGAATCAAAACATGAAGCTGCATCCATACTCGAGGAAAATCACTTCGCTATATTAGCTCAATATAACCCTAATTGTTCCTCATTTTTTTATAAAATTTAGCCATAATCTGTTCATCTTCAAAAATATAACCAAAATTACGTGAGAAAAGGAATTTGTCTAAGTTGAATAAATAAAGAAATTACAGTAAATAAGATTCCGTCCTGGTCATAGGATTTTTCTAACCTTTAACCTGTCAAAAAAATATGAAAATGATAACTAATAATATAATATAAGAATTTGGTCTAGGCTGCATATTACCGAACAAGACCGTATACCAAATTTAGATAAAATGTTGCACCTTACAGTATATATCCATATAGAATAATAATAGAAATTATAATCTTATGTTATACTTGTATGATGCATTTATTGCTGTCTATTTATTATCAAAGTCCAATAATAAATTTTGCACATCATCATATTACTGTACTCAAAAATTATCAATCTGTGGTGAAGCTTTCAATCGAAGTTAGTACTTAATAATTACAAGTGATTGTAGCGTAACAATTTTTGCAAGCTAAAGTCCTAGCTGAGCTTAACCATAACTTGTTTTACGATATTCAGGCTGATAAACTACAGTACAAATTTAGTCAAAATCTTTTAGTATTAACAAGTCCATCTAGAAGTTAGTAAGCGATGATTAGTCTTCTATTCATTTGCATCGAATGGCCTAAGCAGCTTTTCTCACAAGTCGAGCATCACTTAGATGTTATTTGTTCAAAAGCAGAAAGCTCGTGGACTCTGTAATGGATAATTTCCGTCCACTATTTTAAGCCTGGGTATACAATTTAAAATACTATTTGAAAGCAAAGTAAAATTTAGCTTGGAATTTTAAATTTTTATCACATGAAAGACTTGAATATAAATTTAAATTACGGTGAAAAGTTTTATTATCAATCAGCAAGATAAAATTAATTACCTCTCCATTCATACTACAGCTAAAGATGGCAAATATTTGAAATTAAATATCAGTCTAACAGTTTGGTCTAGTGACTCCAACATGTAAACTGAATTTATTTTGGTCGCGAATAGCTCATCATTTAGAAACACATTAATCGAAATATACTGAATATAAGATCTGCAGACGTTCTTACATGGATTAAAATACTAGAGGTACGCAACAATTTTGTTGCAAATGAAATCTTGTAACCAGATTGTACAGAGGTATAAATACGAGTCACTTGATTGAACTGAATTTTATAGCATATCATCTACTTTTCCACCAATCCACCAATTAGTAGTATCATTTAAATGAGAAGTACAAGTAAATTTTGTATTAATGTTGTTGTATAGACCAAAATTCGTTTCGCCTACAGTAGTTTCTGGAAAGTAATCGTTGTATTGGCATGATTTTGTCCCTCGCAAATGTGTATGACGGTTTCGATCGCCAATTAGAAGTACAGATCTTTTCTCAATCCAGTATCCGCGAATATTAAGGTAATCCATATAAGAACACCCCAAATATCCTTCACTTAAAATATCTGTTCTGTTGAAATAACTGCGCATGTAATCTACCGGCTTGCTTGAATATGGAAGGGTTCGTGAATTAAAGTTACAAGTCGCTCGCCACATAGATTTACAGGTAAGACTATGATCTATTTGGACTAGTTGCTTCATTTGATCTAATTGCAATCGATACAGTTGCCAATGAGAATACTCTGGTACCGTAGGAAAGTGTTGGTTATATGAGAACCCACGAGTGACCAGACTTTTCCAATTCAGAGCGAAAGACTCAATCAGCGTCCATACATATCCTGGCTCGGAGTTAAAATCGCAATATACACGCCAAGGCGTTCGTGTTCGATTAGCCAGCTTATTCCCGCATTCAGGATTTCCATATATGCTATAAAACCCATTGGGTAAATGTTTCTTTTCATTAAGCATCAGTTCAAGACAGGATCTTACCTTGGGGATTTCTACAACTCGAGTATAATCATAAAGCCATATAGAAAATCAAATTCTAATTAAATGCATTATTGATCGTCTTAATGCGATATTTGACAGTAAAATTAGAAAACATCTCATCATTAGCGGAAATAAGTGCTAATTTCCCAATATTAAAGGCTAGGTAATGATTAAATAATTGCACGCTATGTAGTTCTCCTTTCATTTTATGCATTTCAGCTGCTTCTTGAAATATATAAAGACTAATACTAGGAATTTTGCAGGAGTACTATACGAATCTACTAATGATATTATTTTATTATTTGATATTTATTCGAGCTAGTTCTAAATTTTTTTAATTCGCTAACCTTGTTCACAGTGACGTCCTGTATAGCTTGAAGAGCAATTGCAGAGATAGTCACCACCAGGCTGTAATGAGCATCTTCCATTGACACAAGGATTGGAACTACATGGGTCTTTTTAGAATCATTTTCATTAAAATACAGTTGTTAATTAGTAAAGGATTGTTATTTAATAATGTATATCTGTTTACATCTTGTTTAACATCATTTTATTTTAATACATTATGCTAATTAATTAATAAAGGATTGCTACTTAATAATTTAGATCTTGAAATTTTTATTACCTGTCAAGATACCACAGTGACTTAAATAACATGCAGACATAGAATCAATTTTATAAGCATCATATCCAGAACAGTGTTTAACCTTGATGACTTTAGCACTTGAACATAGAGGGAAGCCAAAGTGAAAGCAAACATTGAATTTATGGATATTGTCACCATCGACGTCCCTAAAATCTGAATTCCATTTTCAGAAGTTAGTCCTTATCTCTTAATAATAAGCCTAAATCTAAAATCACAAGCATAGATACGCTAATTTTCTGTCATTATCAATAAATGCAATTAGTAGTATTCTAATATATATTCCAATTAAATATCTGTTACTGACCCCGAGCATTGTATAGTCTTTTAGCTATAGGAAAGCATTTGATCTGACGTTTAATTCGGTACCATTTCACCGCGTTGTCCTGTATGGTATTACATCGATTGACCAGATCCGAAATATGATTGAAATCAGGAATTAAATCTCTGGTTCTACTATGTAATCCAACTGTGCCATTCTTGCAAGGATCTTTAGATTTAAGTGAAATACCTTACGAAACGCCGTTTTTGTGTTCTCGCATACAGTATTCATTATACAAGATATTTCTACGGCGAGAATAATAAAATGACCTACCTATACATCCACGAAGATCATCCTGTAGCTCAAAATTACCAGGACATGAGCAAAAATAACTACCGTGAGTATTAGTGCAAAGTCTATTGCATCCACCATTTTTGATCATGCACTCATCAATGTCTATCCAAAAATTGAGAATAAGCATATAAATTCCTTGCTTCCTCTCACATGTACATACTGTATTCCTTGTACGCCACATGGCATCGTTACATTAATTATTCTGCTCTCTCATTACAACTAAGACTATTGCAAATATTTAAAGGATTATAGCAATTACGATCATGATTTTATATGCGATGCAACCTTAGAGATACTACACAGTTTTAAGATTAAAATCTACTAACAAAAATATCTTTTAATCACACTTCATCGCCTACTGATCCTATTTACAACAAGGGCATACTATAAAACGTCCTATTTTCCACTGAAGTAAAATCTTTGAATTACTAACGAATGGATATAGAATTAGTAATATTAAATTTACCTTGATCACATTTAATTCCTGTGTATCCTGATTGGCAGTGACAGACGTAATCATCTTCACTTATCGTACAATTACCGTAAACACAAGGATTGGGATCGCATTTATCTAATGTTACACAAAAAATATTTAATAACAACAATGCCAAAACTTCTCTCTTGATCTTTGCTACACGAACCATGATGGATATAGCAACTACTCGAGAGCATCTCAAATATTTCAATACTGAGGTAATACCATCTTCAGAACATTGCTAAAATAGCGCATAGCTTGCTCGAGTTCTAGCTATACCTTAACGCTTTTTGAGGTATTATAACTAAATCAATTCAGAATTACTGAACTCGAAACTACCATAACCTTAGTTCGCATTCTTTCTAACCGAATCCTCTATTGCATTGTTGTCATCCTAACATAAGGTAATACTACTACAAATATAGTGAGAAAACACCCTCTATGGCACAATTTACTGTAATGCTGGAGTTAAGTTGACTATTAACCATAATAAATGTTCTATCAGTCTATAATACCAACTTACTTGCTTTATCGGCACAATATCTTTTAGCAACTTGGCACTCTGTTATCGGTTCAAGAAAATAACTAAAATATTTGCCACAATTTTTAATTTTAATCTGCTGAGACCACGAGCAAATTCTCTTAAAGTTAAAACAAACAGTTCTTTGGACGATTCCATCCGTAACTAGATTGAAAGATGATCTTTCTATCAATAGCTTGTTCGAAGAGACATTTATATAATTTTATGAAAGCTTGATTTGTGTAGAGAGGCTATATTAAACGTTACCTGTAGGATGGTTTCCGTTTAGCCAGCCCGTTGAAATAGTATGACATTGGAGCATTTCTACTGGATGAGTTACAAGCATGACCGACTTTGAATGATTTTGAAGATGATACCAAGCAGGTGAAAAATTAACTTTATCGCAAAGGATCGAATTGCTATCATCAGCGCTATCACTATGCCCAATCAGTCGGGAGGTGGCGTTTAGAATTAAAGAATCGATGCAAGGATCTAAAAAATAAGTCTTAGAGTAATAACGCGTCCTTCCAATAAAATTAGAGTAGCTAATTTGGGAATTATACGGAAATTAAGAAAAATGAACGGTAAGAAAAACGGCAGCTACTGCCTCTAACGTTATCAGCGTAAATACTTCATCAGATTTCAGAATGGTTTATAGCGATATTGTCAGTTACCTATTTCGCAGTTTCTTCCTGTATAGAATTTCTTACATCGGCAAACATAGCCATTAGCCCAAATTTGACAACTTCCGTTATTAAAGCAAGGGTTAGGCCTACAATAATCTGAAAAAATGACATCTTATTAAGAGCCGGAATTAAATAAGGGAAATACGATACAGCTATGGTTCGTTTAATTCCTCAAACCTGGCTTCGTTGTGCAGTATCGAGCACAAAATGGCAGAGATGCAGTTGATGGTAATCGATAGATGTAATAAACATCACAATTTTTAACTTGAACGGATAATTTTGAGAAACAGCAGTTGTTGTAGAAATAAAAACAGACAGTTCTATTAACCACCGAGTCTGAAACTAAATAAAAACAGTCAATGTTTGATCGTAGCTGGTAAAACGATTCTATTGAGGTAAATCAACTTCAGGCAATTTTCAGGAAATTTGTGCCTTTGACAGTAATCCAACCTGCTGGATGTTCTTTGACCATCCATCCAGACGATAAGGTCAAACATCGACCATATTGTTTACTGCAGCTCTCAGGTAATACTTGAGAATCTTTGCCTCCTGTGAAACGATACCAATTATTATTTAACGCTTTATCGCACTGAAATGCCTTTGGACTCGAGGTGAATAGAAGCCTATTGATCGATGTTGATGAATCTATTAGCTTCTCGTATGCTTTACATGGATCTGTCGCATAATTTATTAGTATAATGGTTGTCTTAATAGGCAAAATTAAATCATTTATCCTTCAAATACCTGCAATAGAATACCTCGAAATAGCCAAGACAATCAACTATAATTTCAAAATTAAATAAATATTAGTAATGTCTTTAAATTTTACTCTCATAATAATGCTCTACTGTCTATTCTTAATTAATGAGGTTCCTTTTGCAAAAACTTACAAGAGTAACATCGCTCGAATTTAGTTCATAGATTTTACGTCCCTTATACATTTTGGCAGCAAGCGAAGATGACCTTATTTAGGATAAGTAAAGAGGCAACTGGAAGAAAATTTGAAAAAAAATATCATGAAATAAATCTAGTCTACGTAAATCATTTGCACAACATCTAGCTAAAGAATCCTCAAGCTGACCAATATGGGCACTAGTATAAATTTTAATCTTGACTATAAATCGTGCTAAAGATTGTTTAATGCTACTCACTAAAGGTTTTTATACTCACTTTTGGTGATAGTAGTCAAACAGCTAATTTCCCTTCTCTATTTCAAGATTATATTTAAACCACAATCGGATTTTTCAGTTTCTGATAATGTGACGATAAAATCTCTTTCGCCGTTCTTTTATAGCAAGAACCTTTGCTATAATTTCACCATAACCGTAACGAGCAACGATTTTTCAATCAAAGATATTAAACAAGGGAGACATATCGTGCACCTGTTTATTTTTAATCTATATATATAGTATTATAATTAGTTCGTGAAAGTTCCATAAATACCTCTTATATTTAATGTTATAAGTGTAAATAAGTAGGTGATAATTGACTAGATTTTTACTGATTTATGATTATTAAAATTTATTTTTATTATTCATCTAACACTAGATACAAATTAAAAATATGAAGTAAGCCTGACATCTCTTAGATTTTTCGTGCCAACTAATATCAATCCGGTGCAGACATGCAACGTTTAACTTTTAAACAGTGAATCAATTCCAGCGTTAGCAGAGGCAAAGCTCTAATATGTTTGCACTACTGAAGTGTTCCTAAAATTATCTACAACAAGCGTATACGATAACCATACTCTCTTGTGAGAAGCAAATTACGAAGCTACAATACCAGAAATTATTTATCTTTTTATAATCTGCAGCTGTAGAGTATAACATACATCATAATAAAAGACATGGCTGCTCTAGAATTTAAAATAAAAATCATGACCGTATCAATATAATTTGCACTCCTGGCTATCATAATTCATTGACTATTGCCAAAACTGTCGGCTATGTGTTATACTTGATTAATAAATGACTTAATAATAGTCTGGCATAATTTCTTTATTGTAGTGATTATTTCGATATATCGAGCCCTTGAATAGATCAATGGCTTTAGTCTGTGCAATCTAATCAAAATTGCTTCATAGAGCCAATTGAGGGAAACTGCCCGCCTTCTCCGACCATTCACATCATTTTCAGACTTTATTAGCTAATGCTAGCCACTTTTTCTATTCTTGAAGGCTGTATAAAATAGCTGTTAGATCACTAAATTTATAAATAGACAAAACCAACCCAAAAACAAATCTGAATTTGAAGGCAATACTCATTCTGGTAGTTACCTTTATCACCAATGACTACCATCTCATAAATTCTTTAGTACCAATCATTTATAAATAAAATTTCGTGAAAGACGCATTATAGTATTAATCTGGTAGAAGATGAACAGTGATGAATGTTGCATAATAAGTACTTCCACTCTATCAATGCCACTAGAAAGAATATAGATTTTATACTAGTAATAATTCATTAAATCTTCAGTCAATGCACATGCAGAACCCTACGTTGCAAAATCTTTTGCTATAATTAATTTACAACATCTACGGCCTAACTATAGATCTTCTATTAAGTTATAAAATGAAATATGCCTTATGATAGCAATACCGTAGCATTAAAACTATTTGGAGTATATAATTTTCCTTTTAATATAAGAAACTTCTTGTACTAGGATCATTAGTTTGCCTAGAACGATCCATTAGGTTTATTTTACGATAGTTGCTAAGACCTTAGGGGTATGGTTAGGGTGTTATTATTTTACATTGTAGTAGTAATTAGGTATAGTGCATTATTGCCTAGGCATACCGAATTGCCAATATGGATTATCGCAACAAAAGAAAGTTAATAATTCAGGAACTCAGCACAAATTAAACCTTATTATATTATGGTAGTAATCATGAGAAAAATACGATATAAATCGTTGTTGCGCGATAATAACTTGCACACGGACTCTCTTAAACATTTACTAATTAACGATAAAACGGTAAAGGATTCAGTAGTACTCTATTAAAAGCTTTTATTACGTTGTAATAGTAACTAGCTCTAGTAATGCTTATACCACTGATTACCGTGAAAACGTTAGAATAGAATTAGTAGCTGTGCAGTGTTCTTATGCGTATGTGCTCGAAAATATTTACTAATAGGAAGGATTCATTGATACCTCAGTTAAAAAACATACCGATATTGGCTGTTGCAATAACACTTAGTTAATAATTCAGAAACTGCGCATAAATCAAATCTTATTATGTAGTAGTAAGTAGCTATTTTGCTTATGCAGCTGGTTAACGTGACTATGTTCGAATAGAAATAGTATAATCTTCAAAACGTTTACTAATAAAGGATTCAGTATACTCCAGTAAAACTCTTCCAATATTGAATATTCCAATAAGAATTAGCCAATAAAACTCTACTCTTCTCAAATCTGGTTACGTTGCTTTAGTAACCAGCTCTAATGCCGATATAGTTGGTTATTGGTGAAAACATTCGAATGGAATTAGTAGCTGTGAGATGATTCTATGTACTCGTATATGATGCACTGGCCGCAAGGTTTACAAATAAGTAAGATTCAGTGTACTTTAGTAAAACTCCCCAATATTGACAATCACAACAACATAAAGTCAATCAACTTTGTACAACTTCAATCTTATTACATTACAGTAGTAGTTATCTGTAATATATTGCTTACACAATCGATTATAACGGAAACGTTAAATAGAATTGATTGCTGAGAGATAATCATATGTACATGATGTACTTGGTACTCGCTAAAATGTTTATTAATAAAAAGAATTCAATTTACTCTAGTAAAATTCTCCCAATATTGACTATCTCAATTTTTTTTTTTTTTCCCAATATTGACTATCTCAATAACAAAAATTCAATCAACTCTACATAACTCAAGTCTTACTACGTTGTAGTAAAAAATACTAACTAACTGCAAAAGATTTCTTACACAATACAGTTTAGCCAAAACAAGAATTTAGCCGAATTCTCCTCTGCTATTATGCATAATAACTGGCTAAAGTCCGAAATTTTAATACTTTTACCTTCAATTTGGGCTTTAGCCAGCTAGGATGCATACTTGCCGGCTATTATGCATATTAACCGAGATCGAGTTTTAGCCGTAACGTATATACCGTATATATGTATATTACTCAGAGTATCAATTATTGTCTTCATTGCGTCCACTATTGATAAATTATACAACATAAGCACAGCTTGAAATAACCATTTTGAAAATTTCAATGAAAGATCATGCTATTTCAAGGATTCAATTTAGACAATGATCATGATTATTATTCAAATTAGCGCTTGGAACAAATGAAAAGATGATATTTCCATAACGAATGGTTATAGCACTAAGTTATTATGGATAAACAAGATAAAAGCTAGTCGTCATCCATTTGCTTTGCTTCATCACTAATCCAATCAATTTACGTCGCGATAGTTTTAATTCAAGTATGTTTTCAGTTGTTAACGGAGTCTGGTGAATGCAATATCTGATTATCACCTTACGATAAGGCTTAACCCTAACCGTAACCCCAACCCTAATCCTAACTACGAAAAGGTAAAACATTTGGTGTAAAAATCTACTCACACGAAAATTAATTAGATGGGATTCTATGAGTTATGACTGGATAAAATGATAATGTGGTATAGGAGGTAGAGGTGAAAAAAAGTCCCGCTATGATTTTACTCGACTGTATAATCGTTGTCAACCAATGTCTTGCTCATTTACTTGCGTTGAATCCGTCCATATTAGGCGTATAGCCAGATAAGGAGGCTAAAGGAGCCCGAGATGATGATCTACTGCACGATAAATTAGTTCAAATGTTGGTTGGCCAAGATTATCCAATCTCGGTAGTCGGTAACGTTCAAGCGTTGTAAGAGAATAAATTGAATTACAGTAATAATTCAGTCGATTTAAGCTTCGGGTTAGGGATCTCCTACGCCGTAAGATTATATTACCAGGTCATGCATGACTCACATCTAATTAATTTCCATTCGTATATGTAGGCTTTTGTACCAAATTTTTTACCTCTTCTTAGGCAATAATTTGCCATTTTCGACCTTCTTCCTACTGTGAGCCATGACAATAGATTGTTCCAAATCGATATCCTACTAGTTCACGGAGATTGATAGGCTAGCCGACCATATGGGTCGAATCTATCGTTGTTTTATTCAACATTGTATGTGTCTTTCCTACATAATTATGGACTCCAAGTAGGTAGTTTCTTTTACCCATTCTCTCCTTACTCTCTTGTTGTTCTTTGCGTTGTCTGCTGTCACTATTGTTACTTTTAACACGTGCTGGGTTGGCTTTAACCATATTATTTCCATTTATTGTTCCTTGGCCTATTGATCGAATAGACAATTTCTAGAGAGGAATCAATCGTTACATAAGATCATTTTACTGTATTATCTATAATGAAATTCTTTTTATGTTCAGTATACAATCCTTTCTGATCGTAGATACACTATATAGAATAACTATTTCGTTAAATAATTAGTGGATAAATCCACGCTAAGCTAATTAAACGTCATCAATCATGATCATCAAGGCCGCGATAAAGCCTTAGTCAGATTCATCTACGCTGTTGTTAGTCAAACTTGATTTCAATTGCACGCCATTAAATGTAGACTTTCTTGATTATTGCCATACTGTCTTCTAAATCTGAACATTTGGTATATAAGAAAAGGAAGTACAAGATTTTGCAGCGATTTTGTTTCTGTAGCCCAATTTTTTACAAGCCGAATTGTAAGTAATCTTTGCCTTTATTAAGTGAACAGTGACTATTTTCAGCTTGATGACCGTATAGATAAAATAACTTTTAAAGTCTTCATAATAAGGTTATGATTGCGATAAAGAGTGTTTGTTTGGATTACAATTTTATATTCAACGGAGAAAAACTTACTTTAAAAAACGGATTAGTAACATTACTATACGCGTGCAAATAGAACAATTCATTTGATTACTAAATCAAACAGAACGAGTTTCATTTTGTGACAGCTTTCAATTTTATTTTCTTCAATTAGCAAGTATACTTATACGACTTATTTCACAGTAATAACATAGCGCAGCCAAAATAGAGAGCAACTTTCTCATATAATCATTATCATGCTATTTATTAGTGTAATGGAATCGAAGATTGAATTAATTTGTCTAAAACTATGGATAACTTTAGCCACCGTAACTAGCATCTAAAATTAATTATAAACTGGATTACTGCGGAATACGGATTCTTATTTTATAATAAAGTAAGGCTTTAAGCCATCATAACGGGGTTATTCGTTATTCCATTTTACTACAGATTAAATTGATCAGATGCTATGCTCTTCATGATCATGTTTCATTAATAATTTACCGCGTCGCACTGCAATGCAGGCTTTTCAACTTCATATTCTATTATTATTTATAATCTTCTTGCTGTATTCCAATAACAGAGCGATTGTGTTCACCTTTCGATCATGTTATAGCTGTCCAAGCGTACAAACATTGCATTTGATTAAGAAAAAACACAGTTTCTATTCGCTTATTCACACTTTAGCTAAATTTATCAGAATTTATTCAAATCTAAAGTTATACCAATAGAATGTAGATTATTCAGATATTTTTACTATCACTACTAACAATGGTAATTCCGCTGCCATAAAATTTGGCTTTCGGTGTCATGATATTGGCCATCCAACAGCTTCTATTACTTCATGTACTAAAAGGCATTGCTTTCTAAGATAGTTAAATCCAATTTGTCTACTTCTGCAATAACGGTCAACTTTCAATCTTTCTTCGGCATACACTAATATGATTATTTACATCTTGTATCGAAAATAATATGTTGTATTTTGCTGCTTTTCTTAGAATCATATTATGAAATGAATGTCATGCCTGCCGATCGATCAATTTGGTTGCTCTACTATCTATGCTTACTCTGCCTCTTTAGGACTATAGGTAGAGTTGATTAGCTCAAGTTTAATCTGTTCTTTGCCTTTTCTAATCTAAATATCTTCATACTCTTTACACCCAGTCTTGCTACTTTAAATTGTCGATCAAAATTCTGTTGAGTTCCGTTTAATCCCTTCAGTAACAGATGAGTTCTTCTATATCTAAAATTGCTTCGCCAATAATCGGAAAGTTTGTGCACTAAATTAGAAATCGCAATTTTTACGATAGTTCTTTCCAATCTTTCCAATATATACAAGCTGCTTTAGACGTGAAATTGCATTACTAATAATGATCAGAATTTTTATACTTTAAATTGCTAATGACAATTTAATGATAGCTGTTGTAAATCCATTCAGTTCAGTATCCGATCTGCTCTAGGCCTATCATTAACGTTTCTAACCATCATTTCGTAGAGTACAGTACAAAATACCAGTAGACCACAAATCGTAGCGATGATGATATGATTCTGATCCACTTGTTCCTAGCATAATGAAACTCCATTTCAAAAGCAGAATAACCGTTTTAAAAGTATTAGGGCATAAATTACAAAGAGGTGGAATATGTACTTTAAACAAGTTAACCTCTTAAGTCCTAAAGATCTATAAGTAAATATTAAACCACAGTAAATTGAGATTTTATGCCAACATTTTGCATAAGAGAGTAACATCAATCATGACAGTTTAAACAAACCATAATCCAATTCTTTTCTAATTCCTAGACGCTCAAGTAGATATCACACAGCCGACATCTTCTCCATTTTCCGTCGAAGGTGGTAATAACATCCGAGTATGTTTTCAGTGTACACCAACTAATGGCTATCGTGTACTCGGCTGGAATCATAACAACACTCGGATTGTTGCATCAAATCGAATTTCCCTAGAATTATCCAATACAGAATTGTGTATATCAGCTCTTAATCCCGGCGATCTTGGCGATTACACCTGCGTTGGCAATAATAACGCTGGCCAAACTAGAACAGCGTCATTTGTTTTGCTTGTTACACGTAAGTGAGAGCACTATTTTCAAATCTTACCATCTTTAATAATTATCTTCGGCATCAATTTCTAGTGGCAAGGCTAACAGACCAAATAGAAAATTTACCCATTCGACTCTAATTAATTTACAGCTCTAGCCAAATAACGTACGAATACTTTGTGAATAGAACTATCAAGCGAGCTTGTTTTAATGCTATATCAAATCTTCGGATTAAGTTTTAGTGGAATTATTTGAAAGACAAGACTTGTAGATTACATTCGCGATATTTAAAAGATCCAGTTATGTCGATCTAAGCATGCTGGAATAAAGCTTTCTATGTGTAATCTTGTTAACACTAAACGACAATTAATAATTTAAAAGATAAAAAAGGGCTACGGTTATATAGCTATCCCTTTAAATCATCAAACTCAAATCAATTGTAAATCAGCAAAATACGATCATGAACCGTAGTATTTCTTAATAGTTAACATCCATAAATTCGTCCAATAGTAATAGATTAATTCTAGCTTTGCGTATTATTTATTCAAACTTAAAATTGGTTTATAATTTCGATAACCTGTGATTATAACAGCGAAAACTTCCTCCATATTTAGCCAGTACAAATTTATCCAGCGCTAAATGAAATGTACATTATTCGTTAGTTTTGCGCCTCTACTAACGGTAATACATTTCGTACATGATAGCTTTTTATATCATATATCATCATATGCACCCAAATTTCTGGAATATAGAATTAAATATATTTGGCGACAGTTAAATTATCAATCTCTCTAAAAATTGATATTTACTACAGTACTTCACGTAGTTAGATTGTCTATATAGCTTGTCTAATAAGCTCTTTTATCATTCGTGTATTTAGTGGGATACTCGATTGAAACGAAACGTCAACAAACTATTCCTTTCTTCCAAACTGGCTTAGTGAGTTGTAAAGTGGCTGGTTATCCTCCACCAAACATTACCTGGCGATTAAATGGCACAGAAATTGATTTTTATCGCTCTAACCGCCACCGGCTTCTAGGCAATGGGTCGCTTTTGATCTATAACGTCAATCATAACGATTCTGGAAGGTATAGAATTACAGTAATTCGACCGGGCCAGCAAATTCCTCTAACAGAAAGCATTAACGTAAATGTTGGTGGTAAGGCTAAGAATGGACATGCTTTTCAAGTGGAATCCTGTGTCAATTTTATAATCAACATTCTTACTTCCTTTAATCTACAGTTTATCCGAGATTCTATCGCTATGGACGTTATCCAGGATATCCAGTTAATGTAACGGTGATATCTGGTAGTAATTTTACTTTATCATGCAATGGGTTAGGTACTCCAACACCAAATATAACGTGGCTAGGACCTAATCGACTTCCGGTCTTTAATTTACGCTATCGTGTAACAAATGGTGGCCGTCTATTTCACATTTACAATGCGCAGCGAAATTTTGATAGCGAATTCACTTGTAGAGTTAATAATACCATCGCTACTATAAGTGGAACTGCACATGTTACCATTTATGGTAAGTAGAAATCTAGCCTATTACCGCAAATATCAATACAAAAACAAGATATAAGATACTTTATCGATTTAAATTCCAAATTAATTGTACTACAATTCAGATATTACAATTTTTAAGAAGCAAGCTTGATTTTATAATAATTTTAATATTGGTTTCATAATTCTTTCGCAACTTTCAGTCCTAATTTTAACCATTTTATCACTCTATTTTAATATCCTTAACCTTTGGTAACTTTCATTATTCAACAGAAAAACCAGTTATATCATCTTTAACTAATTCACTTAGTATTGCTACTGGTAGCGCTATTTCATTGCGATGTATTACAACGGGCTATCCAAGACCTAGAATAACATGGTATAGAGATGGTCAATTTGTAAATATAGTAAGTACTTGTCGGATTTCGCCTTATAACAGTGACTGTTACGGCATTGGTAATATAAGAATTATGTAATCTGTTCGATAATAATTGAGTACATTACCTAGTCGTATTTTAGTAGGTGTGAAAGCAACCTAAAAATAAATATTTTATGTTGATCAGGGAATTGGTGGTGCCGTTAAACAAGACATTGTTCGAGGAGAAACTGTTACAAGTTATTTGAATATGACTAACGTTGGTCTTAATCAAGCTGGTATTTATACCTGTTCTAGCAGCAATAACATACCTTTCACATCAAACAGAACTACACAAATTACTACCAATGGTAAGGGTGTGACTATAATTTCAATATCAATCTCATTTCAAAATATTATATTTAGAAAGCGAGATTACTAGGTGATATAAGTGAATTTAAGCTCATTCTCCTTTCAACGTTCAATTCTAGTTAGGGCTCAAGTAGATAGTTCTTTTGGATTACCGATCGTACGTGGAGCTGTTACTGGTAAAACTACTTTGCTTTGCCGTGCTTCGGGGAGTCCACGACCATTAATCTATTGGTCTAAAGATAATATTAATATTACTCGTCAAGTTAACCCCTCAATTACCATCACTAGTAAAAACCTATCTAGTATTGCTATTTTGAGTAATTTAACGATATATGGATTAAATAGAAGTAATTTTGGCAATTATGTATGTTCAACTTATAATCGAATTAACAGAATGCTGCACATCGCCGAATTATCCAACTCCAAGAAATAAGTGAGTTGAACTGTAAATATTCTGTCTTATAGACACTGGGTAAACAACTTTAACAACATGGCACATTTTGTAAACTAAACAAATGCCTTAGTTGTCAGGATAGTAGAATATTTACATATTGAAGCAGATTAGCTGTACCTGACGTGTTTGATATATAGACATTTTGTAAACAACTTTGGAATAGAGTAAATTTTGCAAATAAAATAATTAGCACAATTTCTACAGCCATGAAACAGTTACATTATAAAACAGATTTTTCAATAACTTTTTTATTTATCTATTAACAGGCTTTCCTAGTTTTCCTAGATCTGTTACGGTTCGCTCTACAACGACGCACTCATTAACTATAAGTTGGTCATCTCCAATCAATCAAGGTGGTGGAATTATACAAATGTATAGAATTGCTTATTATCGAAAAAATTTGAGAAAGCAATATCAATATACGCCAAGTAGCCAAATAACATTAAATAATTTGGTCGATAACACTGACTACATCGTCGAAGTTAGCGCATCTAACGAAGCAGGATACGGAAAGTCAGCTACTATGATATTTAGAACAGCAAAGCCAGGTAGAAAACTGATGTTATTTGCTGCCTAGGCCCATAACAGATTATAGACGACTGTTTGATTTAAATTTTTTTGCTGTCTGTACTATACTTTTGTGCATAACTATAGTGGCTACATTTTCCCTAGGTCTGCCTAGCCCGCCGACCAATATCGAAATTAGGCTACTATCGAAAGATTCTTTCTTGATCAATTGGCAGACTGCAATAGACAACGGAGGAGTTCCTATCATAAGTTATATCATCTCATATAAATTACATAGCTCTCGATACAATTGGTCGGAATTTTATGTGCCCAGTTACGAAAGATCCCATACAATCTACAATTTACCGTTTGGAGGTCAATATGATGTTCGAATGTTTACATATACTAAAGCAGGAAGAAGTAGTCCTACTAGGACCTGGAATGTTACACTATGTAAGCTAGTCTACATGAAATGCAATAAAATAGAATAATGTCACAGCCATCAAGGCACCAGAAATTATTATTTTAGCATGGTATTAACTCTTTCATATTCATTTTTGTACTACATGCAATCTTTAGCTCCAACTCCTCCACCAAATGGTAATCATACATATTAGCTAATGGATATCACTTATTTATTTGTTTATGTATTAAAATATTAAAGTTTTATCTCAAATATCGGAAAATTTGCTTAGTGTAGTACATTAATAACGTAATATGCATGGAGTAAATTAGATGCAAGTATCCAAATATTCTTCAAAAATACGCATATTTAATAAAATGTATTAGTTAAATTATTATTCAATATTTACGATAACTTATATTTTTTTGCAGCTCAAGCTCAGCTTTCCACATCCCAACTCGGTGCTATTATTGTAGTATGCATTATCTTGTCTCTAATTGCCTTCGATCTTGCCGTCTACTATTTACATGAAAAAGGATTAACAGCTGCTATCATAAATATCTGTTCTACACCTAACGATACGGAAATCATTAAAACAAGCCAAGGTAAGAATTTAGATTTTCGCTTGACTATAGCGATAATTATATACCTGTATTGCCGTATCCTTGTTAGCTAAAGAAATATTACAAATACGATAATCTCTCCTTTTACTTTTACTATTAATCGATTTTTTTCCACGCAGATACTACTATGGTAGCTAATACTAATGCCACAAGAAATAGCATTAAAGAAGATCAAATTTCAGGGTAAGCATTGCCACAGATTAATTTACAAAAACGGATTTTTTTCGTTATAGAAAATTGAAACTTGCCACTAAAATCTGATGTGAATAGATTCGCTATTTTATATGATTGCTATTTGCTATTACATCCATCAGTGAACTCATATCACCTAAATGTTTAACTATATTATTTCTCAGATTTCTCAAATTAAGTAATTCTACTTTCGATATAATTCTGACTTCTTACAATAGTGAATGGATCTCTGCTAATGTTTCCTATAACCATAGAGTTAGGGTTAGGGTTAGGGTTAGAACATTTCCTATAACCATAGACTATCCATGTATAATTAATTTCTAAGCTTAGATTTAAAAAGTATCAATTATGAGATTACTATTTTATAGTCCTACGAAAATCGCAATCACGTCAAAATTTCATGATATCAGCTTTTGAATAACAGCATAAACGTAGACTAAGCAACAAGGCAATATTGGTTGATAAGAATCAAAAGATTTTTGTTGGATATCCTATGATAACATATAAATTATAATTCCTATATTCTATTTAATTAATTCTATTCACATATGCATTTCCATAAGTTGCTAGAATGCGATTTACATATTGAGCTATGATAAAAATTTAGATTACTAATTGTTTCGATTTTACCGTTAAGGATGCTGAATAATACCATTGAAACAGGAAGTAGGGTATGAAGTACTTGACATGAACTCCGTTTCTCCATGCTTGATATCTTACGAACAGATATTTTATTTTATTCCAAATACTTTGTAATACTTATAGCTGTCGATTTTCTAACTTAATACGTTTGAAACAAATTCTATGAAAAGCTTATATTGCCATCGTGATAGAAATATGTTAAGAGACGGTCTTTTTTTAAATCAATTAAATTTAAGTGAAGTATTAATTTGGCTATATGTTAGAACTGGTAATACCATATTAATCTCTAAATTTAAGGAGTAAAGCAATCTCATGGATATAAACTCAAATATGATCATTTCATATAGAAATGGGTTATTCCAGTATAACATTTAAATATAATTCGATACATTTTTGGTTTCTTGTACATGCAATTGCTGCCCTTTTACAAATGTTATGAATAAATGAAGAATTACTGAATTAATCACGATCAATCATATTTATTGGCTCTATCTTGCCGTCGAATAGCGTGAATAATAATATTCCATAGCCGATATTTCTACTATCAGTTGAGTAAAATGTAAATTGTACCTATCAATAAAAATATTTATCAAAAAAATAGTTTGTTTTTAAAAAGCAAATATCCAAATAAATTAGTAGCACGTGTGAAAATATATATAGTAATAGTTATGATCTAAGTATTTCGAAATACTTAACTTCAGTCAATGTCATTCATAATGGTATCAAGATATGACTTGAAATAAATTAAAGATAAGTAATAGAAAATACCAATGATACGTTCAGCACGGTTATTTAATTATGACATTCATAAAAGAATTAAATACAACATTTTTAGCTGAACAGCGTTATGAATGGAATTTGGTAAATTACTTTATGATCTAGTTTCAGTTCTGATAATAAATAAAGGTATGAGGTAATCATACCCCTTCCTAACATTTTGGTCTTCATGGTGTGCTGTAATACTATTTCAAGTACATACTTGAATTGACAGAGAAGCGATAATTTAATTATTCATCATGCTAGGTACGTGTGAGATAATAGCTTTTAACAGTATTTACTTATTAACCGCTATAAATCGCTGAATTTAGTTATTACATGAGCAATTACGGCATCTATTGCACTATAAGCCCGCATTAGCAATCGACTACAGATTTTGACGATAAAAAATATATAAGGTTTTATTGAATCCATATGTTGCTAATAAATTACTTGTCAATGTTTTAGCTAGTACCTCCATCAATGTTACTGTATACTTAGGTTGCAATATTGCCTTTAAGATTGATTGGCTGTTAATATTCCAAAACTAATTTACTTTTAGGAATGAAATAGCAGCATTAGCTCATTGAAAATTCCAATAATATTCAAAATCGCAAGCTTTCAAGATGAATTTTAAAGAATCTGCCTCGTGGACTTTGTCTGTATTTAATTCAATCGCATTAAATATACATTTATCACAATAGCTGCGATATAAATTTAGCTCCATTTCGTTAAAGTACTGCAAATGTAATCGTTTATTATCAATCCTTATAAGAAATTTCATTTATAGAAATTTTATGACTACTTTTAATTGCTTCTGTAAGAGAGAAAAATCATATTATAGTGACAAGCCCTTACAATTACAAAAGCTATAATTAGTCTCTATTTCTTCATCTTTATCGATCTTCAAACTAAATGTTAACGATCTTAATAGACCCTTGGTATTCTACATCTTGATGATTGACAATTTACATACGGTATGATAATGTTGACGTATCTTTTAAGCCTAAAAATCATCCTAATATTAACGCTGGTAGCCTTGATTACACTCATTTCTTATAGTATACATTCGCCCAATGTTTATATTACCTAGCTGTTCTATCAGTGTTTCATAGTACTCAAGCATAGCATCAACAAGAAATTTAAACTTGCCTGTAATACTAAATTGCAGATCATTAACTGGCTAATTATGTTAGCTCGATGATATCACTAGCAATGTTATTCAACACAGGTCCCGGTGACTAACTCTGTCTATAAAAGCTTGCATCGCCTAAATCCATATTAATTCTGTGTTGCAACCCAATCCTTACCTGAAGAGTATTAGCTCTCAAATTGATTGGTACTTTATGCAATTTTGAGAGATCAGGAAGTAGTAAGATTTTGCTCAAATCGATCAGATAAGAGATATGCAAGTTAATGCGCATAAGGGAAAAACTTGACCATTTAATGCCTTTGTTCAACATTTTCAATTTTTATACCTCATAGTGCTATAGTTCATACGATAAGACGGTAGATCGAGAGAAGGTATATATTGTTACTTACTAATTACGCGGAAACAGACTTTAAGGTTGATCAATGAGATTATATGTATGCGTAATAACATAGAAATCATCTCAGTTACCACAGTTAACTGCAATTTTCATCAAAATTTAAATGGAAATGAAATAAATTCGATACAATAGAACTAATATAACTATAATTTCTCTTACAATAGAGAGCCTAAACAATTTCAATGAAATTTTTTTTGACACGAGCTCGCAGAACTTCAAGTATATCGATTCTTAAACTAATAAACACTTGTAACTTAAATATTTCAATCTTCTAATTGATAAAATTCCTAACTTTTAAATTGCATTTAAACTAATCAAGTGGAATGTTACAGTTAATTCGCAATTGCAAAGTAAAGTATGTAGTTGCAACAATTGCAGTTAATCAAGGTGCTACTGTGGTTAGAGTGGCATTTCTATATGCCCACTCAGGGAAATGTGACAGATTAAAAGCAGCGATTCCCAAAGTATTCGTAATAGCTACCAAAATAAGTATTCCAATAAAATTCATCATTAATCCGGTTTTGACCATATCGATACTACGTACATATCCACTCGAGAAGGCAATGGCGTTAGGTGGTGTTGCAGCCGGCAGCATAAAAGCAAAGGAAGCTGCTACAGTTGTTGGTAACATAAAATAATAAGGATTAACATTCATACTTTGCGCCAATTGGCCAACTAACGGTAGAAAGATGGTTGCTGTCGCGGTGTTGGACATAATTTCGGTAAGAAAGCAGATAATAATACAAATTAATAATTGGACTAAAAACGGAGCTAGACTAGAGAAGACATTCATTTGCTGGCCTAGCCAATTAGATAATCCAGATAATTCACATGCTTTAGCAAGGGCAAAACTACCACCAAGTAAGAGGATAACATTCCATGATAAATTACGTTGTGTTACATCAAAAGTTAAAATTCTTCCTACACGTTTTGGAGGGTTAAAAAAGTTATATTTCCAAGGTGGTATATCAGGGATCATATGAAGAAGAAAAGCAATCAAGATAGCTGAAGTAGCATCGGAGACATAACCTTTGGGAAATAATGCTGCCCAACCGGGAATAAAACCTGGATTACGAGTTAACCAAAGAAGAACAAGTACTATACCCAAGATGCCAACAACCCATTCTTGGTAGGTCATTTTACCTAATTTTTTGTACTCGATCTGTATTACTTTCCTAGCACTAGCTGTATCCCACGATCTATCCGGTCCTTCCTGCCTATAAACTCGATTGCAAGTGAAGAAACGAATGATACCTCTCCAACTGTGATCATCATAAGCGAAGAAAAATACTAGCCACAACCAGGCGACAAATAAGACAATGATCATCGTTGGGCATCCGTAGACAAACCATCTGGCAAAATCGATTTGTGGAGCTTTAGGATACATATCTGAAGCTATTCCACTTAACACTAAGTTAGGTGGAGTTCCTGTTAATGTCGCTATGCCACCAATATTAGCTGCGTAAGGAACACACAGAATTAAGCCCTTAACAACTTTATCAAACTTCTTTTTACTTAAGACAGGCTTATTTTCTCGATTAAACGTTATTGAGCCTTCATCGTCGCTATTTGCTTCGCCCGAGGCTGCAACTTGTACGGTTAAATCGTTGGAATTACGTCGTAACAATTCTTTCTGTTTTATGGAAGTACCTGATTGAATCGCTTGGTCACCATCTTTATCCTCATTTTCTACTGTTGATTCGTTATTATCATCAGTACTGACATTTTTAGATAATTCACTAATGACGGCGGTTGCGATTGGTATCATCATTGCAGCAGTAGCTGAATTACTAATCCACATAGATAGAAATGCTGTGACAATCATAAAGCCCAAAAATAAAAAGTGCGGCTTTGCACCTAGTAAGACTAAAACGTACAAAGCAATTCTTTTATGAAAATTAGTGTGCTCGATAGCTACTGCTACAGTTAATCCGCCTACAAATAGCCCAATGGTGTTATTAAAGTAATTGGGTACGACATCTTTCGATGGTAGTACTCCTAAGATTGGAAATAAAAATATCGGCAGTAAAGCTGTCACAGCTAACGGCACTAACTCCAAAACCCAAAAGGACGCGATAATAATAACTGCATAGGCTGTGCTAGCAATTCGACTTTGTCCGACAATAGGCAAGGGCAATAATAAAATCGGTATAAGAATAATTAAGACACTTTTACCGAATGCTAGATACCATTTTAAAAAAGCCTGGAGTTTAGTTAATCGGCGTCCTTTCTGATTTTCGATGGTTTCTTTGCCATTTATTTCCATATCAGTGTTGTTGTCAGCCATCGTTCACCTTCATCGATGTATAATGAATAAATTCTATAATGGCCCGTATAAATAGGTTTGAAAAAAAATTTTTTTGTTTACTTTCAAGCAGTATTTATTTAATGATTGTATTAAATTATAATATGCTATTCAATACACAGCACACACAAACGATGACAGCAGAGCATTGATCCTTATAAACTAGTATATACGAGTATACTAGTGCGTTCTTCCGTTGATATTAGCTTATTATTTTTTAACAATGTTAAAAAAAGGCAATGATTTCTCTCAAAGTACGATAATTAATGCGTACATATTACACGTATAAATGGTAATAAGAATTCGAGGTAGAGCTTGCCTTAGTCTCAAAGAGGGAAGAGTAACCTAGTATAGCATTGACGCTGAATAAGAATTACTATTAGCACGTAATGAGATCATTTAGATTAGATATAGCTCTATGAAGTACATAAAATTAAAACCTGTTTGCATTGCTTTTTTTTTTTTTTTTCATTAGTAAGTTGCAAACGATAACAATCTCTGGAATATCATGGAATATAAGATTTACTGCTTGTAGTGCCTAGTATCAATTGCCAGTTTACTTTAATATATATGGCAATATGCTTACTATGCGATCGTGATATTTCTAAAGTACATAATGGAAAAAAATTCGATTTATGTGCATAATGTCAAGGTCATAATCTCTGCTATAGACAATTGTACATACATTAGACCATGGGTACTTTAATTAAGATCAATTCTAATTATCATTGTTACCTTATACTGCATGGTTTGTATACGAAAGATTCCTGTATGATTTTATTTTATGCAATGATAGGTAAATAACGTATCGGGCATGATTTAATGGGTATCTTTCTTAAATAACAATAAAGAAAGCATAAGCTCATCTATGGACAGCTAATACTTGCTAGTTATGTGTTTACATTTATTGTCAATGACTATATAACAGCATTGCTGTTATTAGATACAGTTGGTTGAGTTGTTATTCAACTTTCTTCAATCATTTAAACTACGATAGTATGTAAAACACTCTAGATTTGTACTACGCCTACCCTCGTTCAACACGATGCATTGCAGATTAACGTAAAAATGTTCTGTAACTGCAGAATCGCTGAGACAACATAACATTGTCATGCAATTCGTAGAAATTCTATCGACATCTAGCAAACCGTTGGCAATTTACTATGCTTGATTTTGTAAAGGCGTGAGAATAATTTCAAACATATCGATGTCTTGCAACAAGTTTGAGGACATTGGGATCAAAAACACGCAGTCAATAATGCTCAGAAGTCATTATTCCAATAAACTACCAGATGTCAACACATTGAATCCTAATTAGCTTTGCAACAAGATTAATGCTTAAAGACAGATAGCGTACTGTTCGTCTTACATAATAATTTATATTAATTATCATTCAAATGTTCTACCGGTAGCATTTCCTATAACATTTCATCGCGCTGTTTCAAGATTAAAATTTTTATCTCATCAAACTCATGATATATTACTGGAATGATTATATCTATTCTATTCTAGTAATTTCAATTATTTTTTATTTATTGTCATTTTGGTAAAACTGCAAGTATGGTTTAACGTTGAGCTGGCAAAAATATCATCCGCATTTTTAATTTTTTATTATTTTTATCACGGAACTTTAACTGTGGTCTAATAGATATCAGTAATAAGTATTAATTAAGGAACCGTCAGGAAATTTGTTTATTTTAAAAATTGATTTGATGCAGTTGAAATTGTACTCTGCAAACTACATAGTAGACTAGCTAAAAAGGCATTGCAGAATGCAAATAACGATGACCTCTACGTGCACGTGATTTCACCTCTCCACATGTCATGTTTGCTTAATTTGCACAAAGTAATTTGCTTCCAATGGAGGTGATCTCGCTTGTTGCAAGGATCCCATAGAGTAAGTTATGTTTTAAATAATGTACTCAGGTATGGGAACTTGACGAGCACGTTTTTTTGTTAGCTTTCAGTTAGATGGAAGATCGCGTACATCCTAAGTGCCATACAAAGTTGCGTCTTGTCTTCGAGATTATTCTGTCAAATACTCGTATAGTAATGTTCTCAATTCGTCTAGAATGCGGTGGCATACTGTACTTGCACGTAGTAGCACCTTTTCATGGGTGCTCATTTACAGTTTCACAAGGTCTTGACTTTTATTTTTTATTCTATGAATTGGAGAATAAATGATAAATGATTAAATGCAAATCATTTCCATTGAATATGAGCTCAATATACTTTCAGTAAATAAATATTATTATGGGAATTACTGTTGTTACTATTATTTATTATATGCTCATTTTTGGTAAGGCACGAGAGCTCCTTAACCGAAAATTATTGTGTTATTAATAACAGG
Source organism: Trichoplax adhaerens (assembly GCF_000150275.1). Taxonomy (NCBI): domain Eukaryota; kingdom Metazoa; phylum Placozoa; class Uniplacotomia; order Trichoplacea; family Trichoplacidae; genus Trichoplax; species Trichoplax adhaerens. The sequence continues at coordinate 1,229,707 of NW_002060953.1, read as the reverse complement.
ATCGTTTCGAGAAATAACAGTATATCGATACCAATGGAGGAAGTACTAGAAATGTTTCTGTTTGTTGTATAGGCGCCGAAAGGACAACAGACATATGTACGTATTTGTTTAATCAATGCTGCATAGTAGCAAGCCTGAAGACCGTTCCTATTGCAGATACTGAATGATTTTCCGTAAGTGGTAAAAGTATGCTACCCTTTAGAATAATACTAAATATACTAAGCGAGTAAGTAATGAGACAACTCACTCTGTTATATGAATTATTTAATTTAAACTATTTTATAATTTTATTGGCATAAAGAAGTACTGCTATCTAGCGGTAGATATGCGTAATTTACTGTCCCAAAGACTTTGTTCTCAATCATGCACTTCTTGTCTCACGAAGTGTTTGATAATTCGGGCAATGTGCCGCAAGTGTGAGAATTAAAGTTTGGTGAAATGCTATTCCGTTGTCTACAGTACAGTATTATAAACTTCTATAATAAATTTATTTATCCGATTTTGACGATGAACAGTAAGAAAGAGATACGGTTTCACTACAAATTAATCATAAGCAAGTATTACTACTCCCCTAGTACTATGACGGATTGCCGGCGTGGAGGCGAGGTGGGGCAGTACTAGAAGAAGACCTTGACCGATCAATCCCTCAGATAGGCGGACTTTTCTTACCCAATGAGGCCGTCAACATGGAAGAAGGATTACTGTACTTAGTATCCATCTTCCGTGTCTGTTTTCTAAATCACTGGTACTAATTTAAAGAACATCGACGATCTTATACAACTCTTTCCAAGCAAAACTTAGCAACAGATCATAAGATTCGACGTAAATAGTAATATTACTTCATTTGGAAAAAAAATCAGTCAGTTTGATTAAAATCAATCGAATCTCCATACTAAAATACGGACATAACGAGGTGCGTTTGGCACAATATTTGAATGAGATTAAGCCGAAAGTGATCAGTCCAGGTCTTCTTTTCGTAGTCCATGACACTAGCGTGTTGGAAGGGTGTGGTGAAATTCTATGTGCATGATTTCATCACTGGATAAAACGACAATAAAAAGCGTACAAAATCGTAGCCAAATGAGAAGGGAAATAGTAAAATGGACTACGTATGAGTAGACAGGATGGATGCCACTTGTCACAACAGATTGGCCAGCCTTTCTAACTGAGAGCCTTTTCTCATTTTTGGAGTACGATAGTTGATATTACAGGATCTCCATTCCAATACTAATACAGCCACCAGCTATTCCAGTTTACTGTACGTACATTACTGAACTGCAGATATTGATTACTGTATATATATATATACACACTAGTAAGTACAGCCTGAACAAATTCCCCGTGCCACCGTCATTACTATACTATATTAATAAATTTAATTCAATCCGATATTCAATAATAAATAAAATATAATCGCCCATTAAAGTAATTCACAGAGAGAGCTGGAAGTCCATGCCAGTGTTGACAGTGAATTGCGACAGTGGCACTAAGGTGCATGCGTAAACATGGTGTTTCGGTGTGAGTCAGTTTTGGTATGGATGTACGCGAAGGTAGACTGATCACCCTTGGACGGACAGACATTTTCGGCTTCATTTCGTCCCAATATTGTTCAAACACTTCATTATGACAGTACTTTAGTATACAGACGATCGATTTTAAATCGACTGATTTTTTCCTAAATTAATAGTAAGTAATATTACGTTCAATCTTACCGTCCGTTACTAAATTCTGCTTGGAAATAGAAATGGTTATATAAGGTCATAGATGTTATTTAAATTTGTACCAATGATTTCGAAAACAGACACAGAAGGTCCATTCTAAGTCAACTGCTACGTAGCCATTTTTCGACGTTTACGGCCTTATTGAAGTTAAAAAGTCCGTCTCTCTGGTTATCCGCGCGGAACAATCTTGATTACAGTATTTTCTGCTCGTACAGTACATAGTGTACTGTACTGTACTGTACTGTACAGTATATTGTACTGTATTGTACTGTACTGTATAAAGACCACGATTACAGGGGCGTGGCGAGCCCTCGAAAATGGTTGAAAGATGTTCAGCTGTAATGTGGCCTTAAATTCTATCTTTAAATTGTGAAGAAATGGACTTTCAATTAGGCTCCAATTCCATGCAGACAGATCAATACAACCTCGAGCAATTGGCTCGTGACATTTTGATTACTTTTTATGGCAGTATTGGATAATTGTATTTCTTTCAAGTTTCGAATACAAACTATCAGTCGCTGTTGCATGTTCGGTCGCTCCATCTATTTTACAATTCACGTTGTAATACCGCTTGATGTACAGTACATTGTACAGTAGTGTACAGTACTGTAGATACAGCTAGAGATTCTGCAGGGAATTCTCCACACTGCAGTAAAACATTTTTACGTGATTCTGGGTTGCCTTGTGTGTGTGTTCTCTTATTATCGAAATGGCTTAATTATATAACCGGTGGCACTGGGATTATTCATCACTGAACGTGATCTTGTTCTTATAGTACTCCATATTCAAAGATTGATGCCAAAAAGCTTGAGTGCGTTCAGAAATGGCAACGAACAGCAGTCAACAAAAGCTGGATACGAGCGAAATCATCTCCGACATCTTGTGTGAATTTTTAGAAGTTGCAATCCATACAATTTTATATATGCGTGATATCTATCCTGCTGTCATTTTCGATAAACGAAAAAAATACAATGTACCAGTTCAAATGTCTTGCCATCCTCAGGTCAACGAATACATTTTATCTGTTTTGCACAGTATTAAGCCATTGTTGAAATCGGATTCTATCCGCTGCCTTGCCTTAGTCATTTTAGATAAGTCCAAACGACCAATAGAACGATTTGTATTTGAACTGCAACCTCAAATGGCGTCCAATTTGAAAGATGATGCTTTATTGACACGTTTAGAAAGTGGATTAAGAGCTTTCTTATTAAAACTGAACGTCTGTGATGCGGTCTTAAGCACTAACCCCGCTGATTGTTCCTTTGCAATTATTGTTTACACCAAAGAATCCGATGCTCGAAAATTAGAGCCTCGCCAAACGAGTGACCAAGATTTTCCCTGGATTGTTGCTGATGAAAGTGAAGTCCAGATTAAGGGTGGCTGCATCCTACCTTTGAAATCTTATACCTCTGATTACTTAAAGATGCAGTTATACGTCGAGGAATGCACAAACAAGTTGGAACAGCAATAAAGTTTATTTTACGTTGGAATTCAGTGGTGCTTATCATGTCCAAGTCGCAAAATCATTACAGTACTATACAATAGATTTATCTACATCAATAGATGATTATCGATTATGCGAAGTTCTACAATACAATATAAAGAAACGGATCTATTAGTGTAATTATGAAACTGCACTGTATATGCGATTGAGAAGGTAGCAGCATTGTATTACAACGGTTATAAAGCTAGAGAAAATTAATTTCGATATTGGCTTAATCCACTAGTGAACTAATTTATTGCTGTAAAAGAATTAATAATATCGCTTAACTAAACAGTATTATATTTATCTTGACTTATGCCTAATTGGCATGATTACAACTTATATATTCTTGTACAGTACAAAAAAATGATTTACTCCGCAAAATGTTAAACCGTATATCCGAACACATAAAATGTCGCTGTAATGGAAAAAATGTTTGTCCATCTTCATTTTAAATTAAATTATCGATAGTCTTTCAAGTACTTACAATCAATACACTTCGTAGTTAAAGACTTCAAGCAATTTCGCTACAACTATCCAAACCTTCTATGAATTCGTAATTACCTACAAATACAGTGGAAATCTACCTGCAATATGAATCATGTTAATAAATTTATGAATTGACAGTAACAAATCTGTTATAGTTGGAACTATTATTAATTAGAAACCCTAACCTGATAATTCATATAAAAAATTAGTTCCTTACAACACACACGTATAAGTTACTGAATGGATATACAGTCCGTACGGGTATATCATACAAGTATTTACTACTCAAATATTACTTAATGTGATGTTCTTGATGTATATATAAGAAACAGGTACTCTTGAAAGCATTTAAGCATCACCCGCTAGTCTTGAAAACAAGTAAAAAGTCTTCCCTTGATCAGTACAGTAGCTATTTTGTGATGCATTCCAAGATTTTATACACGTACGTCAAATACTGTATTTCTGCTACAATTTGACGATGTTTACCGTATTCTACTTCCAAGAGAACAAATCATTATTGGAACAAGCCAATATTATTAGTAGAGTTGTCTATGAGTCGACCAAAAACGCTCAAACACCACAAAATACTCTCTTAAGCACTCGAGTGAAAAATGATATTCAACATTTTATTAATAATCGCAGCAATAGAAACTACGGTACATAACGCGTATATCCAAAAAAGTAAAAAATATTCTTTCACAATTCTCGTAAATTGTACTGCATTGTGTGTCGTAGTTTATCAATACCTCAAGAGTAAATACGTTGAAAATTCATCAAAACAGTCACGATGTATGTACAAAAAATGCAAAAATTATGTGCTCCTCCATTGTTACGTACAGTCACAGAATAATATTCTTAAAAAAACCTGTGAAATATTTGTTATACACTCAATATTTCATCAATCCGATGTAGTACACAAAGTAACAAGGTAATAAATACAAATTTAAAACATTCGGCCAAGCAATATAAAACTGATGTCTCTCAATCCTATAAATTAAAAGTAGGGTGGCTAAAACCACTTCGAAGTTATAAAAGTATCCTTTATTACAATTTAGACGTTATATATTTTTAAGCAAATAGTAGAACCTTGTTTCACAAGCAAAAAGTCTTTGAATTTGATCTTTCAGAATAATAAAACAAAATAATCGGGAAGTATTTACTACATACATATTATAACAGGAAATAAATGCAACTGCCAAAATACCGACTTAATATCGTTCATCTATTGTAATGTATAACATGACCACCACAATCATAGCGCAGTGCATATCATATATCATTGCGCTATACAGGAATTATCATCATGCTAAAATATGCAATTAATAAACAAAAAAAAGTCCCATTTACACAATCTTTGAATGAATAACATACACCCAAATAATTTAAAAGATAAAATCGTACAGTAGTAAAACAATTTAATATATTTTTTTCTTCCATAACAGTCGCACATGACGGAAAATATTGGCATGAATTAAGAAATTCTCTACTGAAACGACTTCATCGATGATCTATGTATAGGTTCTAGAATAGATAACTTGCATGACCATTGGCCAATATACAAAATAATATCTACTTTCGCGATATTTTATATCCAAGTAGGATCCAACATTTAGTGTCTAAAGTAAAAGCCACATAAGCCATCAATGGAAAAGTGCATAATCACGACGGGATCTGTTGGATACATCTACCAGGCAATTTCGATCCATCCGATGAAGAAGTTCTCCGAACAACATTCTTAGAAGGCTGTCCTCTTACGATGGAATTACTGGAACTACTCGTACTATCAGACTGATGACCAATATCATGAGGTGCATTACCTGTAGAATTAGTGTACCTAATGCCTGCAAAAAATGAAAATACAATGTTACCGTACGCATTACAATGTTAATAAAAATTTTGAAAAACTAATAAATCTTTATTAATTAGCTGTAAAACTTCAGAGTAAATTACCACTTGTAAACTTAGACCGATAATTGCGTTCGTTTATTTCTGAAGAAAAAGGATTATAACTGGCTATTCGATTATAGCTATTGTTTGAACTTTTACTCGATTTAGTATTGTTATAACCATTGAAATAGTTATTGCCATAAATTGAAGGAATATAGCGTTTAGTACCTAAATTCGAAGAATAATTATCTTGGGAATAGTTACTTGAAGAATTCGGCGCCGATTGCTTACTGAATTGTGTCTTTACTAGCGTCTGATCGGCATCATTAGAATAGCTTTGATAATTAGAATAAAAACTTGACGTTTGATGCGATTTTTGTTGTTGTTGCTGTTGTACATCTATTGAATGATGCCATGAATATGATCCATCACTACTACCACCGCTACTTGGTCCAGTGTAGCCAGAAGATGACTGATTTGACATTTGATCATATTCCTTGCTTACTTCTCCATTATGCAAATTTGATAATTTATGCTTTTGTAATTCCTCAGCAACATCGTGGTCTATCGCTACGTCAGCAGTACTTGTTCCAACATCTGCAGTTCTCTTAAAGAATGAATGTTGCTGAGCTTGATGGGGAGGAATTCTATTTCTGGGATTGTAATCTAGCATCCGCTGGATTAGATCTTTAAACTTTAAGTAATCATTCACTGTATGGCCAGCCTCATTTAGTCGACGTCCTCCAGGACCTCCAGTATTAACACCAAGAATGTCTGCCAATTTAACCGATCCTGGAGCACGATACTATTGACAAAAAAGTGCAGAAAACGTTTAGTAAACGTGCATGAAAGTAAATGCTATATAATGTGTACGTCCAATTAAACTATCATCATCAAGAAAATCCTATAGCTTTTATCTTAGTAAATGAGTTTATTGGTTTATAATGTCAGTACAGTATTACAAATTTAAAACATTTTTAATTTACCTTCCTAGAATCCTTCGACTTTTTAGGGACGTAAGTTCCATCAGGTAACTTATCGAAATATCTCGTAGTTTTAGATGCTCGATCCAACAAAGATACCGGCGGCATCCCGAGAACTTCAACTATTTTCATAATCTGATCAAACTAATTCAGCAAATAGATAGTTAATACTAAGTTATATTTGATACTACCGTGCGTCAACAGAAATGAATAGAATCTGTTTATATCAAATACGAGACAGATGAATGACATGGAGCTAATACTTACTTCATTAGCACCATTAAATAAAGGTTTACCAGTGTGCATTTCTACTAATATACAACCAAGGCTCCAAACATCTATTGCAAGATCATACGGAATCCCAAGTAAAACTTCCGGTGATCGATAAAATCTACTCTGAATATATTGATATATCTATAGAAAGTATAGGCATATTAGAGTAATCACCAGATATCATTGCATTATTAATATATGAAATCATTCAAAAAATAGCCAAGTAATGATAAAATACGTACGCGTTCTCCTAATCGGCACGAACTACCAAAATCAACTATCTTTATAGCACTAAGCTTAGAGTTAACCAATAGAATATTCTCAGGTTTCAGATCACAGTGAATTATACTTATTTCGCTGCTGGATAAGAAACACAAAGCTCTGCATAATTGCTGAGCGAATTTTCGTACTAAACTGATAGAAACTCCATGAAAATTCGTGTTTCGAAGTAACTCATAAAGGTTATGAGATAGCAATTCAAATACCAAGCATAAATGACTGCGATAATTGAAGTGGCGTAGTAATCGGACTATCATTGAAAAGGAAAATATAAGATAGGCTGTTAATGCATAGAAGAGTATACCCGGAACTAGTACCTCATTTATGTGAAATAGCCATTAAAATATTCTTACCAATATGAAAATTATCATGCCCTCCGGCGTTATTCATTGACTCTAGTAAACGAACTTCAATCTGAGCCTGATTATAAAACGGCTTTTTGTTCTTGATAATTTTAATAGCAACGTAATCCTTAAGTTGTCGATCGTAAGCTTTAACAACCTACAATCAATTACAAAAAATAACTTCATATCAATCTACCCTGCATACAGTTATTTGCCATACCCTAGGTATACAATCAATTTAAACAGTAAAATTTTAATCAAGTCTAAGATAAACTTTACTTACCACGCCAAATGATCCCTTCCCTATGAGAGAATGAATATCATACCGCTCCATCCAAACTTCATTATTTCGAACGATATAATCATTGTTTTCGTCATCGTAACCATCGTTAACTAACTTTCGTTCTTTTTTATGACTACTGCCACCTTCATTTTGTGCTGCTTGAGCTCTTCTTTTCTTGGTGGCATAATATACCTGTTAAAGTATTGTAAGACAACAATATACCGTTTTAAGATATTGATTTATTACAAAAGCAAACAAATCTGGGTTGAATAATAAAGTCTATGGCACGGTTATCATCGTCTACCAATATCTAAACCTCTTAGGGTTGTACAATTGTTATTTACGTCAAGTTGATAACATCACATCGAATTTGAGAACAGAAGTTACCTCATTAATGTACTTGTAAGTCTTAATTAAGTCTACGCTTAATTTTCGTAAAGGTCCATCGGAAGGATTACGTATGGATTGCGGCACAGTTTGTTCGTCCGCATCTTTCGATAGCGGCGCCGCCATACTTCGACGTTTTAGCTGATTCGTTGCTTTCACTTTGCTGGTGCTCTTAAGCAGAGCAAATAAAATACTTTTCAAATCCTTTACACCGTATCCAATTGATAGTCTCTAGACTTTCTTTTATCCCCTAGAAAACAATTGAATACAAATAGCAATGTAAGAGAATATTACATAAAACTATGGAGGGTAATTTCTTTCAATGATATTCAAAATTTTGAGATTATACCATACAAGATCTTATTAATCCTAATAGTTTTATTCATCGTAAATATTCATCCAATTTAATGTGGTAATATATCTGTGATTAAAAATACGGCCCCCGCTAAGATTATTAAATAATTTATGAAACCAGCCGACAGAAATGATTCCTTTAACCAACAAATTATCCATGCGGTAGTCATAAAATGATCATTTTTGCCCCCCCCCCAAAAAATACCTTTTCAAAACAATTTCAACCGCGTTATTGTTTGCATTATCACCCTCTTCTATCAGTTATAAAAATTAGTAATTCAGATTGTTTAGGATATGGTAGCCCGCTAATAATTAATAAAAAAAAGGTGTCAAATCGAAGTCTATCATTACAATCGATATATAGAGCAATAACTAAATTAAAAGCAAGTGCTGGTGCCTACAATACCATTTCATTAAAAGTTGGACAATCCCTAAAACTTTCATGATATCTTGATTATACGAATAAGTTCAGGTAATCAAATCACGTTAACATTCTGTTGAGCAATAATTATACACTACATACTAGAATATTTGGGATCATAAAAGGTAAAAGGGAAAATGTACAGATTACGCCGGCTCCACGACTTTCATCGTGAATCAATAAAATAGATTTGATAAGAAGAACACTCCAAAGTATCTTTTTCTATCCGCTTTTAGATGCAATTTTAGCCCTTCCATAAAACTCATTGTCTCGTTAAAATCAATAAAGTCCAATCTGTCTGGAAGGGCTGCTTGATCTTGTTGTATATTTAATATTTAGAAAAGTATCTGCTCATGTAATTGATTGATTATAAAAGTAAGGCACCAAAGTCATTGAAAAATCAATGAGCCTAATCACTTTGATATCACCGAGTTGGTGATTACCGTAGGATAACAATTGCTGGTATTGCAAAATCTATAAATCCAAAGTTGATATCAAATTTCGGAAATTCAGCTGGAATGCGAAGAAAAATTTTAACGAGAAAATTGATGCAATGTAATCTCCAATAATTCGATCAAACATTTATAGAAAAATCTCTAGAGAAAACAAAAGCTTGACTTGATCTTGTAAGATTATGACTGTAGCCTAAACATTACATCGAAATCAAAATACACTTAATCGATGGAAGATTTAGCTTTACATCAATCCATTCATCAACAGACACAAATATGCTGATAGCTTAAAATAATGATCATTTTCTGTACAGTGTGTGCGTCGTGACTCAAAATGTTTCTCTCGGACTATCAAACTACCTATTTAGGGAATGAACCTGGAGATGATAACTACTGTACTTGAATACCAAGCCTCATACTGAAACAACAACGACAGTCTTTCATAGTTATGAATAATATAATTAATTGCAATTCGTACAAGTAAGCGTAGAATATCCACGCCAATATTACACACAGTAGTACAAAAAAATTGTAGAAAACTGCAATTAGAGCCAGAAAAACTGTACAGAGCGAAAATTTGCTAGTTCATCAAATACAAAGCCAATATCATTCTGTATGTAATTAATTTCTAAGCTTGATTCTTCTATATGGTGTTGGAGTTTAAATCGGTAGTACCTAATGGAATGCCTGCTATCGAAGGGAAATGAAAATACTATTGGATAACTAACTAATCAACGGAATCCATAAAAAGTTAAGCTAAGCACTACAATGAGCTGGTAATATTTCTTTAACAGTTAATAAATGACTTTTACAAAGTATAATACAGTAGCTTACACGCTGAGGGAAGTATACTATTTGACTGTAGCCGATCCGATCTGAGAAATCCAATTTCAAAATAACGAAATCACTTGGCAATAATTGCTTTAAAAAATTATTATTGATACTTTTGGTTTTAACTTAAGAGTGTACTAGCGGTACAAAAGAATTTCATACCTTTTAACGAATACGATGCCGGTTTAATTTAGCACTAACTTACTGTAGAGAGAGCTGAATTCGTCTTAATAGGTTAATTAATCGGAGAAAAGGCCTTAACAAGTAACTGTCAGGATTACGTAAAGCATAGGGCACAGTTTTTTTTACTTTTGCTAACGACGTATATGAAATTTGGCAAAGTACTAGCATATATCGACCAAGTTTCTTTTTTTTTAGAACAGTCAATGTAGGGTTGAAACAATATATAGGTACTGCATCGGCTGAAGGGTATTCTTTCTTTTTTTATGGACATTAGCTACTCCAATTGAAGACAAGGTAAATTATATAGGTGAATAGTTCATTCTAATGTTATTGGTAGTCTATAAGGTAATGTTAAAGCCATTGTGCTAGCTTGCATTAGCCACACAACGTCTTTGGAAAATGTCCAATTTTCACCCATGCTATTGCTTTTCCTTGTGCAAAATGTAGCCCAAACTACTTGGTGATGTTCAAAATAGTCGAAAAAAGTCAGAAAAGAACTCCTGTGCACCCTACTATGCCACGACCAAGATATAAATTACAATTCATTAATGACAATGGTCATTGACGAAGGGAGAGGAAAAAGAAAAAAAAGCAAGATGTCGACGAAAATCACAAGGCCTTTTTCATGGAGGCACCACATTGATTAGCGTCATGGAATCATGCCATCAGCAGTGAAATCTTTATCGCTATCAGTGATGAAAATGACTATTTATACAGTATTACCTTAACAAGGGGTGAAAAAGCCCTTGTAATCAATAGCCAAAATTAGTTATTAAAATGAGCAGGCACTTACGAAAAGAAGAAAAAAGAAATGGTGGAGATGGTTGAGAGAAGAGGAAAAACTTGGTATTGATTGACACTCATTAATTATCCAAATTCAAGCGCTTCCTTGAATACTGAAACTAAGACTACCAGTGTGAATAGAGTAGAGTGGAAAAAGTAAACTAATCCATCGCCATTCTTTCTTTCTTGCCTATCAATTATGATGATTGATGGATAGTGCAATTGCAATTTGTGAATCTTTTCCAACCATTGGCAAGATTGATTTCACTGAGAAAAATTCACTGGGAGATGAAAATGGACAAGAAAGCAAAACGATCGAGAATATGGTAGAGAACTGGCTTGACCTGTACGGAGTGACCCATCGACTGACTCCATACTGTGTCATCTATTTCGGGTCGACACTAGCGCATGCGGGAGACGCCATGTTGGATTGTCATCCAGTAGCAAGCGTCACGCTGTAGCGTCGATGTTGTCATTGTTATCAGCGTAAACGGTCTAAGTACAGTACGGGTGGAGACGCATTGCGACATAGTACAGAGATTAATATGGCAGCGCAAGGTAGCAAAAGGTCGATTGGACTTGAATGGGAAACTGCATGCAGAGACGATGGATTGAATCATGATGGAAATTAGAAATGGAATGTATTCAAGTCAAGGAAAAGAGACCCATTCAACTATTCATTACTCATGCATGTATCGGAATGAATTTACTAACTGGTGTCAAAATAATATCAAGGTAGTGAAGAGTGTGATGAAGGAGACGGAAATGAAAAAGTAGCAACAATTTCATGGATAACATCGCCTACAGCATTGCATCATTTGGACATTCCACTTTCATTTACCTTCAACTGGTCAATGATTGCTAGCAGATTCTGTAATTTTAGCTAACCAACAACCAATAATATTACTTGATGATTGAAAATGGATAGCATAGTCATTGATTCATTGCAATATGAGAAGGGATAGAACCAAAATAGTGCTGGTAAAATGGAGAAAAATAATAAACCCGCGCAGATTTCGAAAATCAACGGAAGCACATGAGCAACGCGCCAAATGGTAACCAAGCCCCAAAAAATAGAAATTCAAATGATACCAATACGTGCACGTCTCCGACCACCAGTAGAAATGCAATCACTGTAAAGCCTTTTCGATCATCAATCCACGTAGGCAAGATAGTGATCAAAGTGTGACCAGAAATCAGTCGATCCGGCGTCCAACCATTGAATGGGGGGGGAATCAATCGTAATGCTAGAATGATTTTTTTTTTCGCTTTTGTTGTCTCACCACAACAAATGGAATTTTTGAAAGCAGACGTTTTTAGATGTGATGATCGGTAGTGAATGGTGCTTGCACTTGCAATACTGTTGAATAGACGCGCTCCACACTGCAATCCAGTGTGGCTCGGTCGCCCTCATTCAACTCATGCATTATTATCATTGTAGTTGACTTTGGGTACCCGACTACCGGGTGAGAGGGGTAGAATTTTCAGTCAGTATTCCCTGGTACCGTACCGTACTGGACAAAGTCAGCTCGGTACAATACCGTGCTTGTGTCCAGGACTTTACAGTACTGTACATTGTACAGTACAGTACAATAGGGTGACGTACTGTAGCTTACCAAGTCAATGTGGTACAATACTGTGCTAGTGTGCAGGACTTTACAGTACTGTAGACTGTACAGTACAGTGGACAGTATCTACAGTACTGTATGTACAGTACTGTACTGTAGTGCACCAAAGTCAACGCGGTACCTTGCTTGTGTTCCACACTTTACAGTCCATTGTACAGTGTACTGTACTGCATGTACTGTAGAGGGTATACTGTACTGTACTGTACCTTTGCCTACCAGCCGTTGAAGATAAAATCCAAATTGCGCCAAATTTCACTGTGATCAGTTGACATGGTTCTAGAACTGTCATTCAATATTCAAATATTGGACAGCACTGTAAGAACCAGTGTTGCATGCAATACAAGCAACTCTGGTATAAAGTCGCTTTACGGTAAGGTCGTAGCCATCCACTACCGTCGTCTACCACTACTGAATGCGTACGTACTGTGTGCGATGAGTCAGCTAACGCCAGTCACGGATAAGCAAATAAAATACTGTAGATTGATGACGCATCCAACTACACCCCATAACACAAAAAGGGGTGGTGTTCCATGGATGAGTCAGTGGATGAGTCATTTTTTCTAGTGATGATCCAGATCATACTCCACTAATCCACCGATATGTCACATGCTGACGTACAGTAGTAAGATTGTACGCAGGATGATCACTGATTCAGATCATACTACAGTGTACAGTATATTTAAAGTTCATCCACCGATATGTCCAATGCCGACGTAGTGTAGTGCTATAAGCTGCAGCGAATTCACGGTATAAAGCTATTCAAACTCTGACAGGTCTATCAAATGGTAATACTATCCGTTAAATGAGCACATTATCGTAAACCGTCAGCAAAGCGACGGGAGTTTGCACTAGTACTATACTATTCCACCGACATGTCAGATGCTGACTTAGTGCTGTAAGCTGCAGCTTTTTACCTTACAGTAACATTGTACGAACGATCATAGCTGATTCAGATCATACTACTGTATATTAATCCACCGATATGCTAGATGCTGACTTAGTGCTGTAAGCTGCAGCTTTACCTTACAGCAAGATTGTACGAACGATCATAGCTGATTCAGATCATACTATATTAGTCCACCGATATGTCAGATACTGACTTAGTGCTGTAAGCTGCAGCTGCAGCTGCTGCTTTAACTTACAGTAACATTGTACGAACGATCATAGCTGATTCAGATCATACTATACTATTCCACCGATATGTCAGATGCTGACGTAGAGCTGTAAGCTGCAGCTGCAGCCTTACTTTACAGTAACATTGTACGAACGATCATAGCTGATTCAGATCATACTATACTATTCCACCGATATGTCAGATGCTGACTTAGAGCTGTAAGCTGCAGCTGCAGCCTTACTTTACAGTAACATTGTACGAACGATCATAGCTGATTCAGATCATACTATACTATTCCACCGATATGTCAGATGCTGACTTGGTGCTGTAAGCTGCTGCTTTACCTTACAGTATCATTGTACGAACGATCATAATGGATTCAGATCATACTACAGTATACAGTACAGTACTGTATTCCACCGATATGTCAGATGCTGACTTAGTGCTGTAAGCTGCAGCTTTATCTTACTGTACGATTGTAAGAATGATGATGACAACTAGTTCACACCATACTGTACTACCGTATACACTGTACAGTACTGTAAATCAAGCGATACACAACGTCAGATGCTGACTTACTGTACTGTACTGTAGTACTTGCGATACTGTACAGTACAGTACTGTACAGTACAGTGTGTACAGTACGCTGTAGCTTTATCTTACTGTAAGATTGTACGAACGATGATGACATCACCTCCAGACTTTTATCCATGACACAGTACAATTTACGGTGCCTACTGTACATTGTACTGTACTCTACTCTATCGTCTCTAGCACTACAGACTACTAGAGCGGACATTGGACACTGTCTTGTAATCATCCCCTGTCATAACTGTACTGTACTGTATATCGATCGATTCGACGCTTTCGGAAATCTTGGCAAAAGTTGACAAGCAAATCTTAAAATTCGGGTCACTCAAAGTTGGGTAGTTTACAAATACAGTACTGTATGATCATAGATTACATAATTTGAAATACAGCCGCAGCGAAATGGTATAGCTGTGTAAGGATCATACAGTACAATGAGCACATACTACAGTATAGTGTACTGTTGATGCATTGGAGTCCATAAATGATTTATGCCATAAATCCCATCAGCAGTACATCACCTGTAGCATTTCACGCTTAAGGAATCTGAATGGCCTGCAAAGAGTACATTATACGTGCGAGTCTTTTACCCTAACAACCGAGTTATCCATTCATTTAACTCGCCCAAAAATGAATTTTCATTTACCACATCTTAACAAATGAAATATCATCTAGGATTACGAAACCCACAACAGACTAGAACGTCAAGACCTATAAATCCAACAGACATCCAGCTCAATCGTTTATTTCTGTCGTGCGTTGCATGGCCGGTCAGTACCATTCATCAATATCTATGATGGAAATTTCTCCTATAAACTGATCAGGTAAATGATGTAGTTATAGACTCATTTAGACTGAATACCAAATCCTCATTTTCCCTCAGACTGTCATGCTCAACTGCAAAAGCCGTTTAAAAATCGCTCTACTCGTATACGCGTAAATTAGATAACTATCAATCAACTTCGCATGCAGTCTCACTTTCCAAACATTAAAATTCGTACCGTACAGTATAATGCCATTATGATTCACTTCTAATGCGTTCAGTAGCTCAATTTTAAAGTTACGCAAGTCGTGAGATGATACCCAATATCGAGGTAAAATGGCTTGCAACAGCTTATTCTAAGTGCCATTAATCTACTGCGTAATAATATAAATAAGCACATGCATAATACAATAATATATATATATATATATATATATATGTCCTTTAAGCCTAGATGACGGTAATCGCTTAATGAATCAATCGTCGACCATTAGGCTGCTATGAATATTTTCATAAGCTACCTGATGATTCTAGACATAGATGCAAATAGACATAACTTCATTGATTTAATTTTAAGTACTTTACTTAGAATCTGCAATAAAACAATAAAAATTACCTTGATCGGTTCGTTTATCAGTGTTCTTTATTTAGCACAGTAGTATTTTATTATACATCATGAAAAGTACTTTGGCGTATAAAAAAGTAGCAGCTTGCATATAAGTATACAACAACCGAAGATATGTCTGGATGCTATGATGTACAGCAGCTGCTAACAATTAATCAAGTCACTTAAGTATTGAAACCAGCGGCAAACCTTACTAACGCCAACGGATGCCATTGATTGTCGGTGGGTGACATACTACGTATACTCCGGGAACGTCAATGTCACAAAACATTTATCTTAAGGGTTATTTTTTAGGAGGTGATCTATATCAAAAGATCAATCATTACGTTAGTAACACGCTACATATGTACAATTTCATACCGTAACATTATCCTTCTCTTAATCAAGCAATAACTATTATATTGTAAGTAATTGTAATAAGCCAGCTCTAACTAACCTATAAACACCAACTACTACAGCATGATCTCTTTCGTACGGCTCTAAAGTAATTTGTTCCTGTGGTTTCATCTTTTCTGTTTGCATTTTCTTAACCTCGCCAGCAAATACAGCAGCTGGTTCCGCGGTAGAATCAATACAGTTTGCCTAAAGAGGATTACATGTATAGGTTTAATTTCAACAATAAGCAAACTGATCAGATCATCTAGAACTAATAATCAGAATCGCCATAAAAATCGATGTTAATTTTTACATTTAACTTACTTTAATAGATATTACAAAGTGTCCTTCATTTTTCAAGAAATGATGTGCATTTATGGCAACAATTCTTGTCTGATCAGGCTGAGCAACATCAGCAAATATTACATCCACCATTCCTATGTGGTAGCAGCACAAGCAATGATACGTTACTCTATGACAACTATGAAAGTGTAACTGACTACTTCACATGACAAAAAACCGGACCTCGAACAGGAGGATGCATGAACGGAGATAAAAGAGCTTATTGCCTGTGTGTGTGTTCTACTTACCAACGAGCATACGATACTTATGAGGATGCCTTGCATCTTCTATAATTGGAATAATATTTGTTCTCTTTTTGGCAACATTAATTAAATCACGACCCGATCGATGAGAAAATTCAACAGCATACACTAAGCCATTCTACAAATTATGAATATTTTCCTTCATTAATTTCATTGAAATCCACGAATAGAAGCAAGTCATGATAGTTAGTAAAAAGCAAACGTACAGGTCCAACTATATCAGATACATGAGAAACGGTCGTTCCGGATGCAGCACCCAGGTATAAAACTTTCGCTCCAGGTTTAATGTGAATCTTATCAATTCCACCCAAAATTGCTGCAGCTAGTTTCGATCTAAAAGGATTCCAAACTCTATATTCGATTTTGGTTTGTTCTTCTCCTGACTACATCAGTCAAACCAAATGTAAAGTGGGAATAATTACAATGAGTAAGATAGCACGACTTAGTTTCTCTTTCATAATGGTGTATGACCACTTAGCATTTTAGACAGCATCAAACAAGTAATAGTTCACAATCTGCTTCACATTACCGGTGTATCTTCAACAGTCATACGTTTTTCGCCATAAACCGATTCTCCAGGAACTAAATTTTTCGTAACTAATACGTCCTCCTTACTACGAGCTATAAAGACACCTTCGTGACGATGGGGTTCTATCATCACTTTTCTGGGACCTCTATTCATTCCGCCACCACCACCTCGCATGCCGCCACGGCCACCTCTGCCGCCGCCGCGACCGCCACCGCGACCGCCACCTCGACTGCCACCACGACCACCGCGAAAGCTGCCTCCACCTCGGGGGCCACCGCGACCTACAGCAGACAACAAAATTGACTACTTAATCCTAATTTGCTCTTTACGAAACTTTGAAGCATAATAGAAATTAATGTGCACATTAACACAGTTCTATATAGATCGCCTATTGATAATCTTAAACCTGCGGTAGGCTATTGGTTGATCATTACGGAAAGGAAAGATTTAAAATTATCAATCTAGACAATGTATGCTCAGGATGCGCAAGTTTCATGTTGATATGTCGTAAAACTGAATTAACGTTTAAGCCGCAAATTAACATCGAAACGCTGCAACAGCACATAGCAAGACCTGATACAGAACATTTCCACACACAAGATAACTATGAAAGGGGAAGGTCTACTTGAATCCTTAAAATCTTTAATTTTAAGATTTAAGGATTGACCAAGGCACCTTTCAAAAGGAGTATAACTTGCAATCGATGGTAATGCAAGATAGCCAATGGATACTAATACACGTATATCAATAAGCACCCATCGGCATATACACCTTAAGCAGTAATATCAATATCCGTAAATTTATAGGATAACACCTTGAATTATCGGTAAGCAATTACGATCAGCCCATCTACCTCATGGCCAAAAGCACTGTCGACTCAAACACTTAAATTTTATTGCTCAAAAGAATTAAGTTAAGAAAGCCTGTAGTTGATATTCGTACAGTATAATATCATCAAGATGAAGGTTGACGGTATGTATGTATTACTGTAAATTGATTTGTTTGATGTAGCCATACAATTTTAATTGCAATCTTATACTTCATGGTAAGTTAGATCATTTGCTAAGGATGGTGACATCATGGAAATATAGCAGCGTATTTTGGTGAAGTAAAATAAACTACTGAAAGGACGTGATACTAAGCAAAGCCATCATCACGATGTTGAATACAAAGTTAATGAGATCATTTCTGAACATTACTTCATCTGTCGTAATTATACCAACGTAACCATTCGACATAGACGCCTTTCAAAAATGCAAGCGTAAGCGTTGGGAATGTGCTAAGGCAATGGAGGAGTGCCAAGCAGTTGTTGCTTCGGTCAAGTATATCTATCCCTCCAATTTTTATCAATAGTATGAGCATGCTTTCATCGACACATCACTCAACTCGATTCTACACATAGATTGATGTTGATCCTTCGCCATCGTTCAGCAATAACAACAACTAGGAAAAAGTGATGGATCCTTATTGAGGCGAGAATAGAAGGTCATTGTTGACTCTCGGTTTCTGTAGCATAACTGTGTACAATAATGCGAAAATCATCGCCTCAATTACATCGGTGAATCTTAAATGCAGGTAAGCAAAGAAATTCAAGTTGCACACCCAGAACTTGAAAGCGAGCGATTGATAGTAGTACGTGACATAACAAGATTCAAGTGGCCTCTCCTCAGCATGATCTATCCATTTTCCACTACGCCGTAACTCAATGCTACGATATTACCCTCACTACTACGTTGGTTTTCTACACTGTAGAATAATTCATAATTAATTATTCAACTTACCACCGCGGCCACCACCACCGCCGCGACCACCTCCACCTCCACGTTGGAATCCAAAACCTAATCAAGCAACATGATTGCGTCAACGTAGATCGACCTTGCTAACAGAATAGCTCAAACTTCACCTCTATCAATTCATACCTGGTCTACCCATATTCCTTCCTTACTTTATTATTAACTTAACCAAATGGCAGATTTTCAGAAAAAAAATAGCACGGCCAACAAATGAAATCCGATAGTTTCAGCGTGGCCTAACAGCGATTGTCAATCGTCGATTCTGTACTATGTCTTGCACACAGGCAGCCACTTGGACAACATCAACTGGAAGCACGAGGAGCAGGAATTCCTGCAACTGAAGGCATTGCGCATGCGTAATAGTGTGACTCTCCACTGAGTTGGAAAAGGGTCACAGTTCTGACACCCGGTAGAAAATGAAGCTAAAGCACTGGTACACTTCTTCTCCACCCATAATGTTTCATGAGTGACAACGAGTAGAACAGTTGAAGACTAGATTTACTTGGTACTGACTGGTGATACTGATGTAGTGAGCGCGGACTACTGTACAGTACTGGACATTGCTGTACGGTGTTCGACGTAATCCGAGATACTGTGCATTGGATATGGCAATTTTTGCATCAATTTGTACAAAATTGATCGCAACTGCATGGTTTTAATATGTAAAGATAGCTCTTGATTCTTGGCTAAGAAGTTTGATAACGATTGGTCTTTTTTCAAAGCGTTTTACCCATAGTTTTTTGCTTTTTACTATTCCAATATATCCAAGAAAACGGATCCTATTGTACTGTATTATGACGTAACTACAGTGTACAGTTTACTGTACTGTACCAAGGACTAGCAAAGACGGAAAACGTTTTTCTGTCAAACAAGTCTCTGACTGGACCTACGACTACTGTTCGAGTCTACTGTACGCTAGACCCATATTGTACTGTACGCCTCTACGGTTGTTTATTACTACTTTGCGATTCTAAGATGGCAAAGTGACAGAAATGAGAAATTATTCCTCTGTGCTTTCGTATTTTGACTGGATATTGAATCGAAAATTTAAATAATGCATCATAGGCAATTGAATCAATCAACATGTGAGCATATTAAAAATGGAGTTGTCTAGCGAAATATTGGTATAAAGTACCCTATTTAGACGTTACTGGATGTTCTAGTTTTCTCCAGCTAAAGACAAAATAAACGTAACGTACAGCGATGTGTGCAGTAGAAGATTTTTCCTAGCTACGCGAAAACCATGCATCGCACAGCAAACTTGCGACTTGATGGATGATGTAATGAATTCATGGTACAGCGATGTGTACACTGTACAGTAGTAATACAGTACAGTAGGAGATTTTTGCTAGCTACGCCAAAACCATGCAGCGATACGGCGATATGTACAATAGTAGGACATTACAGCAGCAGATTTTTGCTAGCTACGCCAAAATTATGCAACGCACTGCAAACTTTAGATTTGATGGATAATGTCATTAATTCATAGTACAGTAGTAGTAAATTACAGCAGCAGATTTTTGCTAGCTACGCCAAAACTATGCAACGCACTGCAAACTTTAGATTTGATGGATAATGTCATTAATTCATAGTACAGCGATGTGTACACTGTACAGTAGTAGTACATTACAGCAGCAGATTTTTGCTAGCTACGCCAAGACTATGCAACGCACTGCAAACTTTAGATTTGATGGATAATGTCATTAATTCATAGTACAGCGATGTGTACAGTAGTAGTACATTACAGCAGCAGATTTTTGCTAGCTACGCCAAGACTATGCAACGCACTGCAAACTTTAGATTTGATGGATAATGTCATTAATTCATAGTACAGCGATCTGTACAGTAGTAGTACATTACAGCAGCAGATTTTTGCTAGCTACACGAAAACTATGCAGCGCACTGCAAACTTTAGATTTGATGGATAATGTCATTAATTCATAGTACAGCAGTAGTAAATTACAGCAGCAGATTTTTGCTAGCTACGCCAAAACTATGCAACGCACAGTAAACTATAAACTTGATGGATAATTAATGTCATTAATTCATATGGACCACTCGATGCATCTAGACTAGCTCATGAAAATTTCATTCATGTTAAGGTTAACCATTATCCTGCTAAAGTAGCAGCTATGCTACTTGGGTACCGATAGTAATCAATGTAAAATTTTCTCAGAGATGGCACACACCAGCGAAAAATGCTGCATGTCCATAGGTAGCGTACACAAATGGGGGGTACTGCTCACGCACTGATTTTCAGGTAGCGCACATACAGTAGGTGTCAAGTAGATCTGAGAAAGGTTCAAACCGTTATGATCTATATAGTCAAGCTATTTTGACTGGAAAACACTCGCGATCGATTTGGCACATCTTCCAAAACGACAAGCTATTCAAACGAGTGCAATGGCCCGGTTAGAGGGTCTCTAAAAGGAGGGTGGATGGGGGATAATGTTCCACATAGCTTAAAATACAGAGTTACTATGAAACTTTACAATTTCGGTAAGTACTTGTACTCAACGCTCTGCACACTGCACAGTAGAAATGATGTCCGGCAGCCTTTCTCGACCATCGCGATTTAATGGTATATCATTTATTTTGCCATTTTTTAATTTGACACACATGTAGAAAATATTCAATTTCTACCTCAAATCAACGACTTGAATGGCTGTGTACGTCTCATGTCGCAGCGGTTAGTCCAGTCAAGTGCGTTTAATTTTGATTCGTACTCGGTACGTTTGACAATGGATTATAAGTGCGTACGGGGCTGTCTATTTTGAAGGGGAAAAATTTTTCTGTTGGTAATAGACAGCATTCTACAGGTGCTGTTGGAGAGATTACTTTACAAAAGTCTTCTTTCCTGCAATATTGCAATAATTATTTCATGCATCAAGGTATAAAATGAGTAAGGAAGTTTACAACACGAGGCTCGTATCGACCAAACTTCTTTACCAGTTTCAGTTTTATGTTGATACTAGGCTATGTATCTACTACAAGTAGCAGGACTGATCCACACATCAGATATGCATGGCAAGCAATAACTGACAATATATCTCTCACTTGAAATGCTATTCCATTTCTCCGTATTGGACAGGAAATCTATTTATTGCACCTTCATGAAATCACCTGCACCTTATATTGAAATGAAAATTTCAAGCGAATTTGGACAGTTATCATCTGTAGTAGTCCAGCATGTTGAGCAAAGCTAGTTTGACCCGGAAGTCATTCAACACCGATTATAATCATTCGAAAATAGTATAATCGGTAGTATAAATAACGAAAATGCATATCGACTTCTATCACTTTGCCACTACGTAAACCCTTTCTATTGATATTATCCTCATCCATCAACAAACACACGCGTATCAAATACTGAAATATTACGTAGTAAGCAGGTAACAAAGAAATGACAACAGGCGATAATTCATAGATGCACATAGATGAATTACAAATACATAACTTCATTGCCACTGTGTTCAAGAAAATGGACGAAAAAATATCCATTGGCAGCATAAATAATTGGATGTACCACGTGTACATAAATATTGTTAAAAATTCGTTTTTCGAGTATAGTTTATCTATTCTAAGGATAATATTTGAGTAGAGGATGTATTCTGGAGTTGCATGCTAAATTAGCAATGGCTAATATGAAATTGGTAAGAAACCGCTATCTTTGAAAGACAGTAATAGCTGAAGATGATTTTGATCAAGGAATTGTAACAGTCCCTGATTTGTACCAATATTATCCAACGTTTTGCAATTGTTATGATGGATCAAAATGAACTAGCGGTATAGGAAATAAGTCTAATTTATCACGCGCGCTAATAAACTCTTAGCTAAATGGATTAAATCATCGTGCGATCATCAATGGTAATATTACAATTTCGTATCAATCGATTCAATTAGGCAGACTAGCGCAAGATATAATATACGAGAACAATTCATTAAATGGTAGTGATATATTCTGGCAAGAAAGAAAAGAAAATGCTGTCATCAATAAAATATGTAATCTGATAATGCTGATAGCGGCGCCGTTATTTCTGCTTTTATACGCTTAGCCTACCACTGGATTTTTTTTCATGGCTTGATGATGTCTATTATCTCAAAGCCGATTATTCCTATATTATGAAACCTTTACAATTAAGTAATCTTCACTCATAAGTTAGAATGTTGTGTAACTAATGGCGTAACTTCATTAAATTGATCGGCAGTCGAGATGGTTGATCTTTCCAATAGGTTTTCTGTAGACGAGCTTTCACTGACATCTACTACCACATTCGGTAAATTATTGCTTGCAGAAACTGTTTCGTGACCGACTGAAATCTGATTGCTATCATTAGCATCTATAGAAAGCTTGCAAAGCGGGCAATTGCGCTTTCCTTCTACCAAAAACCAAGGATCGATACATTTGCAATGATAGGCTGCAATGATCGGTCATAAATCAGGTTAGTACAATTAAGTGAAACTAATTTTACAATTTAAGATTACATATAAGGTTGCATTCATCATTTGCTAACGTATTCTTATGTTATAGAGCGATTCAATGTTTAAAAGCAATCGTATCTTCATCGCCACGAACTAATTATCTTTAGCAATTTACCTTTACCTTTACACTTATACACTTTCTGACAAAAATAATTACTAGGAAAATTACAGGCAGCGATAAGTAACCATATACAGTATAAGTTATAGTAAGCATTAAGATAGAAAAATCAAGATTCGAGAAAGGGAAAGTTAGCAAATTGCCATGAATTCTATCCCAGTAATTTATGTTGCAAAACAAGCCAAACTTACCATGTTTACATGGCAATATTCTTATCCTATCTTTCAGCGCAAAGTCATCAATACAAATAGCACACATATCTTGACAATCTAAAGCTAATATAAATACGCATTAATTGTAGATTTTAGTTTTTATTATACGTAAGCAGTTTTTTAACAATTACTTTAAATGTCTTGCAAGTAATCTATATATGATACCCCAAAAATTATCAAACTATGTAATTGAATCGCCAAAATAAATTATAAATTTTCATGCCAATATTAAATTACCTTCTGAATATTTAAAAATTGGAACAGTTTTATCTAAGCGCCTCCGAGCTACTTTATTTTGATACTGTCGATGGCAAAATACATAAGAATACCTAATAATCTAGATGGTTTACAAGAATAGAATTACGAAGAAATCGTATTGAAACAACATCGAAGTAAGATAGATAGGCAGGCACCAGACAATATATATTAAACTCCCTGCTTGCAAGCCAATTTAGTGAATTAGTTAATTTGTAGAAATATTACTTTTCACACAGGTAGTATAAACTGTACATTGTACAATAATAATATACTAGATGCTAGTCTGAAACTGAAATCTTTCCAAAAACTTTTTATGTGCAACGAATTTAATTTATTCCAGGTTACTTACCACGCCTAGTACTATAGCAACACATGTGACAGCCACAGTCCCTAAAGAGGTTACATAATAACTCCAAGGAACAGGTAATGTTGGAGTAATTATAATGGTACTCCTATCGATCAAATGATATCCCAAAGCTAAATTATAAACATCTACCAATTTCATTATTATTTCTTCTTTTGTTAACAATCTATACTGATATTTATTACTATATGGATAAACAATACAACTATGCGTACATAACAGTCCTTAAATATTAGTTTTAAAATTAGTGTAAGTGCCAATATACCACCATTCATTAAGAAATATTTCCTTCTATGATACTTTCAATTCTACCTACTCATTATGATAGCAATAAAATAAAGTAGTTCTTACCTTGAAATGTAATTGAAGGCATCTGATAATTGGGCTCCGGTATCCTATAAAAATGTAAGTACGATGACAATTCTAATCGTCAGTATAATATCACCTGATATAAATGCTATTTTAACTAATGGATTTTAGTACAAAATTGGAGTTTAAGATAAGCTGAATTGTTAACATACTCATAAAAATGATGGTCTCATATTTTTATATGGAAAATTGTTTTTAACTTACCGATCCAACAAATACTGATGGGATTTGAATTTTGTTAACAACTAGATCAGTAGAATAGAAACTACTAAAATCAAGTGTCTTTGAATTATTATTTATATGAGCGCTCTTAAATAAAAATTGATTCTATCAATCTGAGTTATCCTTCGCAAAACTTACATAAAACACCGTTCATTTGGATTAGTTCATTAGAATCTCGATTAAATATTATAGCAGCTCGATATCCAGCTAATTGTGCGTTGTAAACTTTGGGAGAATAGGGACAATTACCCTGTCGTATTAGTGCAAACCAATTCGGACCAGTATATGGAGGGGGTTGAATAGGAGAACAACCATCCCTTGGTATGGCATTTACTATCGTTCCCTGTCAGAAAGGAAGAAAAGAAGAAAATCGCTAAAGTACCAACGGAAAATTATCATGTAGCAACGATACACTTGTTTGATTATCTTTAATGTTATATGCCTACGATGCTATTACAAAAGCAAATCAGCGCTATCTTCTAGTTCTCTCAAGGCCCTACTAAATATCTAAGCATATCTTTCAATCGAACAATAATTTCTCCTCACCGTTAAACCTTGTTTAGGTAGCCGATCGCCAAAATTTGCAGGAATGTCAACGAATGAAAATGTTTTGTTAGCGGTAGTTATCTACAACGATTAAAACCATAAACACATGATTAAAAGATCGATGATATTGATGCTATTACATTATTTCCGATAAATTACATATACTGATAAGTCGGTTATTAGTTATTAACGTCAAGAGCTAACCACAATAACTTCGGCATTGCCATAGCACAGCATTAATACCATAATTAAAGCTATAAACGCTTTCTTTGTCATTTCGATATCGTTATATACGCTCACTTATCCCGAGAAAAGATGGTGCATATAAATAAAAAATTGGATAAAGTCAACACGAAAGTCTTAGACACATTGTCACGAATTTAAAGAATCGCTCTTAAGTATCAGCTTCGTGGATTGATAGAGCTATTAATAGCTAAATCGAATCTTAATAGTGTTAGTATTTCACCACTATTATCGCGTAATAACGGTTAAAACATCAATCATGACAGCTTGCGAGCTATAAACTAGAATCTATCAACATCAAGGCTACTAAAATCGGGGAACTTCAATAATGGCTATTTTTAAGATGACAATAAAATGACGACTAGAATAAAGCTGAAGCTAGTTCTGGTACTAGCGTATAATGAGGTACGATTATTTCATTTTAATTTACCAAAATCAATTGATTCTAGCCTTAATTTTTTATTTGGAAGAAAAGTCTTCAATCCAGGTAAACTAAGCGCAAAATGCTTGACAGCAGGTTGTATAAAAGATATATACTCGTCTTACAGTCTAAAATGTGCAGAATAATGAAGATATTATAACTCTGCGAGCCAACAGGTAATACTGCAATCATTACCGGTATGAGGTTTGGGTGTGAAAAAATGATTATTATAATGGGAATTTTATTTAGACAATCATAGAAATTAATAGATTGTCAATTATACTAGCCATATGTTCTTTTATATTGTCAATATGCCTGCCAATCGGTTAATTTCATCATTATTGTAGGCTATTTTTAAATATTGATACCGCCGGACTGTTGCTACACGGAAACATGCCCTTCTGACAATAGAATGTGCAAATAAGGAATAGTATTACGAAATTGCTCGATCTCAATGATTTTACAATAAAATATTGACAAAATTACGTGAATTTTCATTAATTTTTTGCTATAGCCTCGTTTGAAAATGATAAAAAATTCAAATATAAAATTACACAAGGTACTGAAAGCAATGGTATAATACATTCAGACCTTAGATTATGTACAATATCCATACTTGACTACATCTGAGCAAATTAGCGTTCTATGAAAATACTGTACCATAAGAAGACTACGTGAAAGCAATATTGAAATTTTAATTTATGTATAAGTTATCTGATTGGAATAATATAGTAAGTAATACGCTTAAATACAGTATAACAACGGTTACGGTTAATACAATATACTCAGTACGAAGCAACAGTGCTAATGTAAAGTAAAAAATTCAAGTACCTACAGCACGTCAAGTATAATGAGTGTGGATTCTACTACACTTATTATAAGTAAAGTCTTTTTTTTCTGTTTAGTAATTTCAGCTAATTACAATAGTAATTAAAACACGGTAGCATTAAGAAGTAGAATAGTCTATTATGCTTACAATCTCGTGTCTCGTTAGAGATTTGCTTAATTTTAAGTTAGACGATTGCGAACCTAAGGGATTGTAAAACCCAAGCACTACATTCTGATACGGATTAATTAAAGATGTAAAGTGTGATGCGAGATCGTTTTTAGCCCTGAAGACTTATAAAATTTAATTTACACCGTTTACAGTGATATCTATTAGATACTCTAATTTATCAAAAACCTTAAAGAGCTCAAAAAATAAATTTACAAAACAGTGGCTTAAAACGTAATCATACTATTTATGACGGTTTGAAACTGGCATAATATATGATAGAACGACTATTGCTGATATCACTGAAATATTTCTTAAACTTATTTATTACATTTCTTCATGATTACAATTATATCATTTTAAATCATATTCTTTCAGCATTACTATTAGAATTCTACAAAATTATTGATACTTTCTATTCTATATCATAATTGTTGACCACTGTTTAATTTAAAATTACGTTATTATACTATACTATACATTATGCTCTACAATTCTAGAGGCCCGCATTTATAGCCTTGTTACTGCATCATCATCAAGCTAAGGCTAAAGTTATATTGCATTATAGGAGTAAGCTTCATTTTATAAAATAGTAAATAGCTAATTTTAAAAATTAAGATTTGGAGACTCATATTAGTTTTGCATGGGAATAAAATGATTTGTATTCGACATGGAAAGATTCTATCCTCTCTAATTAATATCTAAATTTAACCTCATGAAGATTTAATTGAAATCTAATTGGCTAAGAAGATTCAGAATTCATTATAAGCAGCTACAGTAATTCATATACAAAATTGTCCTAACTAAAATTTCGATCAAGGGGTTCACCACAATAATCAGCATTAATTAAGATTATTTTGGAGAGTCAGAAAGAGTTGGTTCAGGTTGTAGATTATACAACATTAGCGGTGTCGATTCAGAAGTGCCAGTGGCTCCCAGTGCCGCTTCCGCGTCCTCGTGATTTGTAATTGCTGATGCTGCATATTGGTTAGGTTCTGTTTCTTCCTCTGTACGATTGCATTCACAATCTGTTTGTTCCGCTTTCTTGTTAATAGGCTGCTTGCACAAGGGACAAGTGCTTTTATCTTGGCCTAATATCCAAGGATCAATACATCGAGCATGGAAAGCTAAAGTAGTCAAATCATATGAAACACTATATTATTACATTGAAGCTTGACTAAAATGTTTGATGGAATTATTGTGAAAGTTTCACAGTGCTATAGATTTTTCAAAATTTCTAAATTCTAGTCATGGAGTCCATTACGAATTTAAAATGCATGCCCATTTACCATGATTGCAAGGCAAAAGTCTCAGCTTATCATTATCTTCATAATCTTCCAAGCAAACAGCACAAACATCGTAAATTTGATCGTCTCGACCTAAAAATGCAAAGACAGCAAGAATTGAGACATTACATTTTTGGAATTAATGATGCAGTAGTAAAATGATATACCATACAGTAATGTTTGGGGAAATTTTTACTATTTAATTATGGTTACATAAAGGAAGAACAGAACCAGAAATATTGTATTTTCCATATAGCTGATATTTAATTGATCTGATCTGGCTTAAAATAATGTTTCCTTTCATTTATTTGCAAGGCCTAAAATGTCACCGGTGATGCATATTCATATTTAAAAACGTATTAATTAGAAATATTTCAGCCTTCTCAATATCTTAATTAATAAACTTTACCTATCTCTATTAATCATTCAGAGTATTAAAAGAAACTATTACTGGTTTAAGAGAATTTGTATTCAATTGAAGTAATATGAAACAAGAATTGTTCCATCACCCTCCCTGAAATTAAGAAAATTACTCAAGTCAAATTTATCCCCTTTACTATTATTTATAAGTCAATGAGTTTATTTTGATATTGAAAAATTATGTAATGAATCATAACATAAGTTTTCACCAATATTGTACAGCATATATACTTATACGTTGTATGCGTGCTATATGAATATCGGTGTAGTTCTATAATACATCATTCATTATCTCCTTGTCAGTTGTCCATCGGTTATATAAACTATCCTGTTTTCGCCTAGAGTATATTGTAATTTTCTCTGTCTCAATAAATCAGTTCTTCTTCGCTCTAACTTGTCTCTTGTATTTCACTGAAAATTAATTCATCAAATCCCAGTAAACATTCTAACCTCTTACGATATAGATATGAAGAGATCAATCTTCTGCATATGAAAATTAGCAAATTTAGCCCTCAAGTCAATTAATTGCATCCAGTTTCATACTTTGCAGAAAATAGATCCCTAAGTATGGCGCGATGATAAATAGTAAGATTGCGGCACTAATCCGTAGGAGTTTCAAAGGTACTATATTTAGGTACAGAATGGTCAAGGGCTATTAATGAAAAATTTAGGAGTGACAGCCATAGCCTTAAGTGAAAATGTAAGGCACCTCTGTTGATGGCATCAACGTGTCTCGGTAACTAGTACAGTAACTAGATTATGATCGACTTAGAGTGTAGGATGGCAATTACGCTGGCTTGCAGTTCCTCTTTCGAGGCATATTAAGTATGGAGCTGGGTAAGGAAATCGATAGCCTGAATTAGATTAAAATTTGAGATGTTTGGAGAATAATTTGGTAAATATGTTTGTCAGCATGTTGTAATGCGGATATATAAATGACTGATTCCTATCGGGGGAGTTTAGTTCTAAGATCTAGCTGCGTCCGGTATAGATTAGGTTATCTGAATTTGCTACTATAATATTTAACAATTAAATTCAGTAATAACTTGCTTTATCCGCAAACATTATATGCTATTCTACAATAGGCTATTTAATACTATGCATAACTAATAAATTTGGATTAAAATTAGCTGCTTATGCAAGGTGCTGCATTTGGTAACAGCAATCTAACAGATAGCTAATTGACGAGATTAAATGCTCTACCTTTCTTAAACTTTTTAGTTGGTAAAGAATCGACGCGTCGACGAAGCCTGTTTCGATCTCGATGCTTCTGAACCATCATATGTAAACCACTGATTGCCTTTTTATTACAATCATGAATAGCAACGATTATAAATTAAAATTATTATTTATCTTATCAGGAGAAAAATATAAATTGAGATAGTTATTGTGATAGTAACTTTTTAAGTTCAACCTGATCAAATATCTACTTTGGAATGAAAGCATATAAAGTATACCGTACATACCAGTCCTAATAGCATCAGAATACAAATTACTCCAATCATTACAAAAGGTAAGCAGTAAAAAGTCCATAATGATGGAAACGTTCTAGCCAAAACTATTGTCGCTCTAGTGACAAAAATTAGAAATAGACAATTCAAAATAAATGCCTGAATCTCTGGATTAATATTTGCTTCTCTTTTATTTCGATTAGTGAATAAATTAAGGTACCCCGTGGCATAAAAGAAAGACTCTCGCAGAGCAAATCCAGTTTCCTAAAGTCATAAAGACACAATAAGCCGTGCAAAAAATCCTAAAATTCAAACTGATTTGATTAATTAATATTTATTATCTTCATTTTCATTTGGGAGTTCTCATTACAATTATCATGCACTAGAGTCAAATCTACATTTAAAAGCATCGGTAAGTCCTCAGGATGAGAGTACATTGGGTATTTCCCTAGCTGTTAAATTTATTCATGGTTCTGACTAATTTGACCAGTAAATAACAACAACGATGGTAGAATTATATTATTGACAGAGAAATCGATTACATCTGAAATTGAATACTAATGAACTTTAAGATTAAAAGTTTTAGCCTCTATTTAATATAAATGTATAACTAGATATGCTGTCGATTACTTAAAATGCGAAACCGTAGAAAGCACCTGCTTTTGATCACACTAAAATGATGAAAGGATTAATTTAATGGTTAACAATTTTTTCCTTTTATAGCTGCTCGTAGATGGATTAATATTAGTATCTACCAAAATAAATTTAAATACTCTTAGCTTAAGTCTAATATATGGATTGATTTAACGCTATTTCTGTATTTGAAATATAGTAATAATGACTAGATAGCGTAACTTTAAGTTCTAAAATTCTGTATGAATTAGTGATGAAATCTTTAGCACTAGCTGATATTACAAACATTTCTAGCATAAATAGTTCTTTACTAATACTGCAAATCAGTACCATTTCGTTTAAAAGATCTCCGTATGGTAAAATTTGACGTTAACTTTGTACTAAATTAGTGAGAACAATTCTCAATGGCTAGTTTTAGATAAAATGTAGCAAAGATGCTTACATTTAGAGATTCAGTGTTTGCTATTAAAGATATTTGCTTAGTAATATGATTATTGGCCAATTTTTGCAACGCTTGGTCTACTCATATAGAATGATGTGATTACGATAACGAAGGCTTTAGTGAACATTCTAAAGGTTTAAGTTATCTATATTTTGAAGACTCATAGGTAGATTTCTATCGTGCATAATACAATTAAATCTGCTCTAGTACAGCCAAAATAATGAATAGCTCTACTAGAACATTATTCTTAGTCAATTTAGAACTGGAATACGTATATATTTGTTAATTGTAAGACTTGATGACAATTAAATGTAGAATTTTCTGTTGATAGTATTTTAGTCTTAGAAGTTAGTCACAATTTAGTCTACTCAATACTAATATTAAAATTAAAAATAAGACATATAATCAATCTTATCATCAAAATATTCAAACTTACTTCGCCGACAAAAATTGAAGGTATCTGAACGACTGCGAAGTCTAAAATACAATTAAGCAACTATCGTTTATAAACGATCGTAATATAATAAATGGTGAATAAAACACGCAAACTATTCCCCTATTCCTTAAATCAGAGGACAATTTTAATATCTTTCTAATAGAAATAATTAAACACCTGGTCCACCTTCCATTCGTGTTATTTCATTGGATCCACCATTATTATATACGATAGCGGCAGCGTATCCAGCCTGTTGGGCCGTATAAACTTTGACAGAAAAATCACATCCGCCACGCCTAATGACCACAAACCAATTTAATTTAGATGAATTATAAGGCGGCGGACGAATTGTGGAGCAGGCATCTATTGGATTAGCTGTATTAATAATGCCCTGAAATAGAATTTTCAGAGTTCAATTTAGCAATAATCTTAAATTTACTCATTTATTAGTTACATAAGAGCGCATATAAGTCGGATTTCATAACCACTATGCCTTGCAAAACTACATTTTAGAACAGAAACGCACTCTCAGTCCATTCATCGGAAGGCGAGGTCCAAATTTTGCTTCCAAACTTGGAAACACGAATGTTACGTTGGTTGCTGTGGTCTAAAGATAGAAATTCAATAAGTAACCTAATTTCGTTATTTTAAGTTAGTTATATCATTTAATCTCATCATCCTATCACTTTTCTACGTACGACTGTAACTATGAATTGGACTAGTACAGATCAAGGCAACATTATCTCAGTCGAATCCAAAGCAAGTGAGTCAATTAGTTTTTAATAGTATTTTACTTACCGCATAAAGCTCACCATTGACCTTGTGTAGCAATAAAATTAACGCTACGGTAGAAGCAAGATAATACTTGACCATTAATACAGACATATTTGCTAGAAAGAATGGCGCCGTCCTAACTATATATAGAGTACCCAAATGAGTAGGAATGGATAAGTTTTCTTACGAAAGTATTATATTATCAAATTAATAGAAATAATGCAATATTGAGCGGATCGAGAGCTATATAGAATTAAATGATCGGGAACAGAGGAAATAGACACTATTTCACATACTGTAGGGTTTAAAATAAAGAGAATTAATATTCGAAAGTTAAGAGCTAATATCTCAGGCGTATATCCGCGTATGAAAAGTCTACAATTATCCAAAACTTGTTGTAAAACTTGTACCATGAACAAAAATTTAGAGTGAGTAGTTTAGGCGATTATACAATTAATTAATAAATGATATTCAAGCGTATTGCTCTATATCTGATATTTCTATTCACATCATTTTCTAGTATAGCTAAAAATATGCGTAACATAATACTTCTCGCCTAGATCAGAATGCAATATTTACTAATTATTGAAATGCGTTAGTTTGCATTCTTTAGCGATAGCAATCAATTGTAATGGACGTAAATGAAAACTTAGAAAGCTAACGAAGTTTATTCCAAAATACAATTGACAAAATTTAAGGATAACTATCATCGGAGACTATTGAATAAATATTCAACTATTCTTTCGTGCCAGAACTATATTGTAATAACTTCTACAATCGGTGGTCGAAATGTACTGAAATTACTTATCGTTGTCTACTTGCTGTCTGATTAAATTTAAAATTTTGAACATTTTCAATTCCATATATAGGTAGAATATTTATAAAACACTTCTGATACACTAAATGGCCTATTCGATAACATAGCCATACCCAGGTAGATCATAAACCATATTGGAATTGCACTTGTTGGTGTGGAAAGTACCGCAATGCTTGGATTAAAACTGCTATCTTATGTAACACCAACGGGACAAACATAAGTGACAAGTCGATAAAAATAGGAATTAAACGTCAGGCAGCATATGCTTTATAAATACGCTAAGCTTTATCGCTTGCAATGATCAATATAAGTATTATACAAGGACAAGAGTGTGTACCGTATCCCGTGATATATATATATACACAGTGTATGAGATTTAAATATGCAAAAAAGTGACGTTACATTCGACCACTTTCTTAATATTCCAGATTGCAAGCATTATGAGCTAGGAATAGCCCTAACTTGCAACAAGGATTGAGAGGATGATTTCTATCCTCTACTACTGTTATTTGGAATACCAGACAATTGGTATTCCAAGGCAGTTAGGGTTTAACACAAGGAGACCTTCAAGACTTACTAGAAAATCACAAGCTAATATATTATCGGCGAACTCGCCGTTATATAGGTTTCGGACGTAAAACCGGTTTAGCTACAAAAGTCACCTCGTCTATTAGAAATTAACCAAATTAATACCCAAAAGAGATTCTATCTGTACAGATTAGATACAGTCTAATCCTATTAAATTTACTGTAACAGTATTAAAATAATCAATGCTTTATAGATAGTTTAACAGATAAATATAAAGCTATCCTACTAAGACATTTCCTCTAAAGAATTGTACTTTGAATCTGAACAACCAAGGGGGTGATACATATAATCCAGTTTAGCTGGTTGGCAGTTACTATTTTAAAGTCTATGTAATCCTAAATTAAGGATATCAACTGTTAACCACTAAAATTACAATTAAGGAGACCGTAAATCATTTCTGAGATATAAACACATATAGAACGTAACATAGAAATAAAGTATACGTCACGAAGATTACTTTCGTGACACAAAGACAACAATAAATTTTATTTTGTTTAGGAAAAGAATATCAATATACATTACATTTCAACCCGCTTTACTAAAGCGAAACGTAAGTAAGGTCGGGTACAAACATTATGTACAATTGGACAGTAATTTCAGAAACACAACTGAAAAATCATTATACCTTGGGTCTATTATTTAGCCAATTTTAACGTAATAATCAACAGTTAAGGGAAGAATATTGTCGTTGAAAACTTTTCAATAGCATTGAATACCTAAAGCTACCAATTTTTAAAACATACATTTGGATAAAGCTACATAAATTCTTCTCATCCCTGCATGCAGATGTCAAAATTTACACTACGCTTTGATGATATTCCATAATGATAAGAAATATAAAATTACAAGGTGAATGATATCAGTTGGATTTACCAACATCATCTTGGCCTTTCTTACTGCTACTATAATGCCTATATTCGGGTTTTAACTCCCATAAATTTCGATATCGTTTTTCCTTTGTATTGAATTGTCCAATTTCGTGCATAATTCCTTTAAGGTACATCTAATACGGTAAAATCATACATTTAGGTTGATCAACATTGGGATATTGTTAAAAAGAGTACAAAATTAGTGGCATTTGATGTCATACTCAATTTGCTATTGAGTCGTGTAGAAACGAGAGTGGAATAACTCTAGCTTTTACTTACCACAGGTTGTTGCGTAATGTCTGCTAAACTTTTAAGACTATAATATTGATGCTTTTCAAAAGCGGCAAATAACATCTCTTTTACGTGATCACGATCAGCACGAGCTCTCTTGCCTTCTTCCTTCTTCTGTACAGGTACTCGAAGTTCAACATGATCAGAAACTGGACGATATGTATTAACAACTTGACTTAAAAACTTAGGTTGACGACGAGGAGATTTTGCAAGTTCTGTTTTTCTACGCTTGAGATTCAAATACATTCGTTCATTAAGCGCCCTTAGGTCAATTTTTCGTACAACTTTACC
The DNA here is from genome assembly GCF_000150275.1 of Trichoplax adhaerens. Classification (NCBI taxonomy): domain Eukaryota; kingdom Metazoa; phylum Placozoa; class Uniplacotomia; order Trichoplacea; family Trichoplacidae; genus Trichoplax; species Trichoplax adhaerens. Next base: position 1,194,007 of record NW_002060953.1, on the reverse strand, counting down.
AACAATTTCTGGTTCTGCATGGAATGTTCAGTTTGAGATAGTTGGTAAGGCAATGCATCAATTTTGGGAATATTTTTGCTGTCACAACAGTAAAAGACTACGGTATCTTTCAGAAACTTACCAGTCGATGAATCGGCGGCGTTGTCTATTGCTGAAAGGGTTATGCAACGTATTTTAACAGATTGTCATAAAAACAGAGTAAATGGTTAGTATTGATAGCATACAATAGATTATACACTGAACGATTGATTCATTAAGGCTTGCTACGATATATCAAGCATGATTTAGCTCAGATTTAGTTTACCACTGATTATTTGTATGGATTGAAACACTATAGCACCTTGGTTACCAATACTATTACTATGTATACTTGGAAATGTCTAACACTATGGCCATTCATAACCGCTATTCCAATTATAGCATGCAATGAACAAATTTAGCTTGAAATACTTACACAGTGATCGTTTTAACGCTACTTGATATTGTCCACACTCATTGGAAACTAATTTATATTCCGTAGGAATATTTGCTTCGCCACTTGAAGTAGCTGTAGTTAAGCTATTTTCCAAAAGAAATAACATCTACATTGCAAAGATATATCATCTTTTCAAATTAATCTTGCAAAAATTCACCCTATCACATAACAATGCTAAAGAAAGGGAAACTAACCTCTTCATTGGGGCCTTTTCTATGTCATTACCAATTTAAGAATAAAACGTATAAATTCCAAATTAGGTATATTTGTGGTATCCTTATATCATACAACTCTTTGACGCATTAAAACCCTACAAATAGACCGCAATATAGTTTTGCGTAAACTTACTTTTGGATCTTGACGGAGCCTACCTTACCACTCTCTGACTTTTGCCAGGCCTGCGATACAAATTTAGGAACCTATAACATAAAAATTAGCAAGACGAACAACTTGAAAGGGTTCATTGCATTGCCTACTCAATTCCTTTATAATTTTGTAGAAATTAGTGAGACGAACAACTTTGAAGGGTTCATTACATTGCCGACTCAATTCCTTTATAATTTTGTAGAAATTAGTGAGACGAACAACTTTGAAGGGTTCATTACATTGCCGACTCAATTCCTTTACAATTTTGTAAAAATTAGCGAGACGAATAACTTAAAAGGGTTCATTACATTGCCTAGTCAATTCCTTTATAATTTTGTAATAACTGTAAACCAGTCATTACTTGGATTTGCTGAATGCGATATTACACTGGCATCAGAGCTATCTCAAATGCTATGTTGTCAACGAGATTGTCAATAACTTGGCATCGGCAATCGTTAACAATAATAATAAGAGTAAAAGGAAACGGGAAGAGTTCTTCTAGGCAATGAATTGGCTGAAAGTCTACATTATAGAGTGAACGATATACCAACGGAACTCGTATGCGTCAATTTGCCGATAGCTAAGTCGATATTTAATAATAATACTGCAACAATTGCTATGGCATGTGAATAGTAAATTAGTAAAGTAGACGCAATTAACTCTTTCGTTACCAATTATCAGTGACGTGTTGCAACATCGATTGCCTACCATACGGCAAACTACTGAGAATCTTCAAGCCTACTGTAAGCAGACATTGCCATTTGCTTTAGTATTGCCGACTAATTATCAACTAATACAACGTTGGAATAATGGATAATGGTACTCTAATCAGCAAAGGCAATATCAAGCGAAAACCATGTCAGTCAGAATAAGTGTCTTGTATCGCCTATCTACTGTACTACGACAGATTTTATTGCCAGAGTCATGGAGTTGATCAATTTATAATTCTTCATTAAAGTACTCTACTCGTAAGTAGTGTATTACCTTTAGCAACCAAACACTTTGATCGGCACTGGATACGTCCACAGATTCTTTACCATCATCCATTCTATTATTTCTATGTATCGACTGGAGTATAATCAACGCTGTTTTATCCTAGAGATGGTTTCTGTGGTATGATCAAAGTCAAGAAAAAAAGTAAACACCGTTAGCAGAGTTTTTTGTAGTATACGAAATAAGTCGATTGCCAAGTTTGACAAAATTGAACTATTAACGCAAAGACAGTATTTTAATCGATATTAAAGTGGAGAGATGTTGATGGTAGGATTGCAATACGAGCCAATAAAAGGAAAATAAAATGAAATGATCCTGTCATCTCTAATCTTCCCGTAATAAAATGTAAGATCGACGCTTCATTATTGCTAAGAGGGAAATTGATTTCATTTTGTCATTTGATGGTTACCATGTTGTACGTGAAAGTATCGCCGATCGAGTCCTCTGGCAACCCTAGCGTTGGATGTCAATCTCAATCCATTGCTAAGAGGGAAATTGATTTCATTTTGTCATTGGATGGCTACCATGTTGTACGTGAAAGTATCGCCGATCGAGTCCTCTGGCAACCCTAGCCATGGATGTCAATCTCAATCCATTGCTATGAGGGAAATTGATTTCAGTGAAAGTATCGCCGATCGAGTCTTCTGGCAACCCTAGCCATGGATGTCAATCTCAATCCATTGCTAAGAGGGAAATTGATTTCATTTTGTCATTGGATGGCTACCATGTTGTACGTGAAAGTATCGCCGATCGAGTCCTCTGGCAACCCTAGCCATGGATGTCAATCTCAATCCATTGCTAAGAGGGAAATTGATTTCAGTGAAAGTATCGCCGATCGAGTCTTCTGGCAACCCTAGCCATGGATGTCAATCTCAATCCATTGCTAAGAGGGAAATTGATTTCATTTTGTCATTAGATCGTTACCATGTTGCAAGTGAAAATATCGTAAATCGATGGCAACCCTAGCCATGGATATCAATCTCAATACGTATCCATTTCAGTCGAGTCCACGAAGGCTACTCGCCATCAAAGTCAATTAAAATCAATCCCAACTCTTGATTCATCCATCGTCTGCTTGATGGACTGATGATGATATTGTAGCAAGCTGATGTTGTACTTTTACCATGACATGGACAACGAATCAAGTATATCCTAAAATACATATCAAGCTCATCCCCAACGTTGAGTTGTCATCGTCAACTGATTGGACAGGGTACTACATGAAATGGATCAACGGATCAACTGATTCCTACTCAGTAGAAATGATCCAATTTTAAATTATTAGCATTACCTAGGCCTAATAAGACAGCAATTTTAACCTCGGCTCTTGACTTGATCAACTCGATGGCGAAAATGGCTGCCGCAAGGAAAGCTCCAATTCAGCGCAGCCTTGTTGCAGTACTTCAACTGCTGTGCGTCTCATCCCAAGTCAATTTCGTGGCGAGTCCAGTAGACGCTTTCGACTCCAGTACTGTACACTGTACACTACAGTACTATACACTGTAGTTGGCCATCCATGGGATCAAGGGCACACCGTGCTTAGTACTGTAACCACAATCCTTCCTAACTTGGAACTGTAGCTTGGGGACTGGAATACGCTGGTGATATTGACCAGGACGGTGCCCATGTCGCCTACTGTATACACTAGGCGACATGGTCTACATGGGTAGTTTAAAATACTTTATTGACTGTGGCATGAATGCGCTAAACCGGCAAAACTCCATTTTGTCTACTGTACCTCTATGACCGCAGATATTCACCAAAATGGTGCCCAATCCATTTCAATGTCAAAACTCCTTCTTGTCTACTCTATGACCGGAGATATTCACCATAATGGTGCCCAATCCATTTCAATGTCAAAACTCCTTTTTGTCTACTCTATGACCTGAGATATTCACCATAATGGTGCCCAATCCATTTCAATGTCAAAACTCCTTGTTGTCTACTCTATGACCTGAGATATTCACCATAATGGTGCCCAATCCATTTCAATGTCAAAACTCCTTCTTGTCTACTCTATGACCGGAGATATTCACCATAACGGTGCCCAATCCATTTCAATGTCAAAACTCCTTTTCGTCTACTCTATGAACTGAGATATTCACCATAATGGTGCCCAATCCATTTCAACGTCAAAACTCCTTTTTGTCTTCTGTACCTCTATAACCGGCGATAAAACTACTTTTGTCTAGCGTACCTCTATGACCGACGATAAAACTACTTTTGTCTAGCGTACCGCTATGACCGACGATAAAACTACTTTTGTCTACTGTACCTCTATGACCGGCGATATTCATCATAATGGTGCCCAATCCATTTCAACGTCAAAACTCCTTTTTGTCTACTGTACCTCTATGACCATTGATATTCACCATAAAAATAATGGTGCCCATGTCGATATACAGTATGCGACATGGCCTACATGGGTAGCTTAGAATACTTTATTGACAGTGCCATCAATGCGTTTAGAAGTACAAAAATACTTTTGCACTTGAAGGGCAAAACTACATACTTTTATGACCAGTGATATTAATAGTAAACTACTTTCATGATCAGTGATATTAATAGTCCATACTTGATTGAAAAAATACTTTTTGATGATTGGTGATATTGATGATACATACTTGATTGAAAAAATACTTTTTGATGACCGGTGATATTAGTAATAAATACTTGATTGAAAAAATACTTTAGATGACCGCTGATATTGATCAATAATACAGTAAAGTACTTGATACAGTATCTCGACCAGTGTGCTGCCTACTGTCTTCTGAATCCTGCTTAATTTGGAACTGTAGCTTTTGGACTTGACCAATCATTTTTGTACGGTATACTGGACCTCTATGACCGGTGATATTAACAACGAAAATAGACATACTTTATTTCTATCTCTAGGACCGAACATATTCAAAAGAAGGACAAAGCGATGGGTTAAAATGCGAGTAGGTTCCAAAGCGAGCCTTGCAACAAGAAACGACTGAAAAATAGTCCGCCTTACTTCGGTGGCAAATAGACGGCACTTTATTCCACTACTCACTCACTTGAAGCTGGCATAAGCACATTATTGGACAGTTTCTTTCATGTCGATAAGGATAATATTTTAAACAGGTTATTATTGGACAGTTTCTTTCATGTCGATTAGGATAATATTTAAACAGGTTATTATTGGACAGTTACTTTCATGTCGATATGGATAATATTTTAAACAGGTTATTATACGCTATCGAATTACAAAACGACAACTCATGCAATATGTCGCCAATTCTGCACCAAACATGATTTCTGTCTAGCGTTGTCAATGACTTGAAATCCACAGTACATACAGTAAAGTCAATCTGCTCAATCATTCCCAGCAGGATACTCTGTTGTAACACTAAATTATAGCATGTGCAACGCATCAATAAAACTTTCAAAACGCATGAATAGTCCGCTTACTCTTTTCTTCCCCATATTGCGTAGGAAAATCAACAAACAGATATTACATATCCTTCCAACTATCATCAACTACTATTAGAAATCGAGAGAGTTTTGAACAAGAATGAGTTGCTCCATTTATCATCATCGAATAGGCTTAACAAACAATTATGTAGACGATGTAGTTATAAAAGTAGGCGACTATTGAATATTTCCATTAGCATGAAAAGCAACGAATAACATGGACGACACGTGATGTTGGCGATTTCTAATGATCTAGATAATCATTGAGGTTGGTAAATCCATCCTATCCCTAGAAATACAAAACCAGCAAAAGTACAACTTAATCCAGTAATATTGATACGGGTATCCAATGAAAGTATATAATATGATTGCATTACGATAATAATATTGAAAGGGCTTGTTGTCCTAAACAGATTAATAACGGCCATCAATTTTCAAGCATAGTAAAATGATAATATCAATTTATCAGTAATGAACTTAAGGCGGTCCTAGCAGCTAGCAAATTCAAAATAAACAGATTCAAAAAATACGACGTGAACTTTCGCGAATTTAAAAATTCCAAGTAATCACTCATCCGTCCATTTTCGTCATTATTCTTAGACAACCGTAATTTGACGACAGTGATTTTTTTATTTACTATCGGCTTTTCATCATAGATTGAGATCAGCACGTTGCTATTTGCTAATTAAAATCAAACTACGTGTAGTAAACAATTAAATCTGTCACTTTGTTTGAATGGTTGCTTGGAATCTGTCTATAAATCTATTGGTATGTTATCATACTTCCAACGAGATTAGGCAAGCGGGAAGCTAAAGCTAATTTCGATGTCCATTGCTACTATGCTTTAATAGTTTCATTCTAATTTTGTAAAACAGCTCGATTATGCACGGTTAAAATATAAATGATATACTGCGCACTTTATTTAAAATGACAGTACATTTACAAAACGAATACCTAGGTATCCTGACTAATTTAACCACAGATTACAGAAATTAAAATGGACAAGAAAATAACAATAGTCTATATTACAGAATATCATAATTGTCAGTTATACCTCATTTATCCGTTAGAAATTACATCTAGTTACAGACTAGCAGTAAATCTTAAACTCTTAGCAATAAATAAGCAACCTGAAATCAAGGGTATCTAAGTAGGTGTAATCACATTGAACGGCGTACAACTCTAGTACATAATCTCCTAAGATAGACCGCTAGAATAATGTTACAGTCATAACAGACTGGCCTTATACTTTCGCTACCAATCATCAAACAAAAGTGGAATAATGCTATTTTACAATAGTTTTGCTACATTGATATCTCGTATTATTTTACAGTATTGGAAATGCATTTCTCAATCGCTAGACTTAACATAATATGATTCTTTATTGCAACCTGAATAACTTTTAGTTAAAAATAAAATAGTAGAGGGATCAAAGGTTATAAAATCACGTAAACATCATTCAATATCGTATGTTACTAATTTTATTCTATATCAATCAAGTTTATTTCATTTCGAGCCCTTTCTTTGCAATAAAACCCAAAATTGCCGGTAGCTCATATCAGCAATCACGAAACAGGAATTTCAACCGTTAATTAGTTTCAAAACAATGCAGCTAAAGCAGCCTAAGTCAACAAATTGATATCTGCCTGTGTCTAATCACCAGATTATAAAGGTCCGTATTAGTTACAAAGAGAGTTAATACAAGCTGTAAACCCACCTTTCTAAATGTTGTAGACTCTATATCGTCATTGCAATTCTTTGGTAAAATCCCAATTAAAACTAATCATTAGAGTTGCATATATATTAGTATAGTATTGTGTGATATTATCAGAATGCATTTCTAGTTACTTCTAGAGTAATGTAGACAATTTACCGTAACGTCCAAAGCGGTAGGTGTAAATTCATTTTAAATATATAAATTATCGATATCTGGCAACAAATTTGGGAAATTTGAATGATTCAAATTGGAGTCATCATTACCCTCCGACAATTTAGACAGCATGCTTTCAGGAAATGTTATTGCTACTTATTACGCAACTACAAGGTGTATACTTCATGATTCTGATTTGAGGCTTAAATGAGTACATTAATATATTATGTCGCTGTCATTAGATCACAATCATTTAGGAACCGCTATACACCTAACTTTTTTCAGTTAAAGATTCAAGAATTAACAGTGGTGTAATATTATTTCCTACAAATTACTCATTATACCGGTTACGAATTGACCAAATCATAATTTATAAATTTGGTAAAGAAACCAAATAAAAAAACAATTCTGATATCCGTCTTTGTTCTCTTGCGCATCTGATGACTCAATAATTTTAATGGTCATTAAAATCTTAAGTATAATATAGGGTATAAACATAAATATCAATAGATGTTTTGTCTATGCACATCATAAGGTTAAAATCGATAATGCCGCACAAACGAGTCCAGATAATTATAATCTACTGACTAATGATGGAAGTGATAGAATCGCACCCTTATAAATGAAGATTTGGGCAAATATTGAACTAAAAGCATACTGTGAGGGATAGTGAGTATATGTTTCAATATTCTACTTTTCAGAGAAGAAAGAATAATTATACAGTAATAATCGCTACTCACTCTATTAAAAGCAATGGTACATTTTTTTCTACGTCGATTTCACCTCATTAATTTTCTATACTAACAATTATTACCGTAGTGCTCACAGATGTAACGCTGGACGCTATTTTTGCTAATACTAATCTGATAAAATTTAGCCTAATTCTTTTAATTCATCATGACCATAATGAAATTTGAAGTAATTTTGAAGCTATTCAAATTTTACAGACATCCATTTCATGATAAGATGATTGATCATAAATAATTGTTTTAATATATTTTAAAGTCTGTGATAGAATTATTTACAATAGTCTCAAATAGACAGAGTGCAGCTGAGTATTTGCCATTTCTTATCCGCAATGATCGCTTTTATGATATACAATCTCAGCTCCAAATTGTTCTTTACTTTAAAATTACAGTATAAGCATATGGATGGATATACATCGGATACGCTATTGAAATACATATTATCCTTCTTTGTTTCTCAAAATGCAATACTATGACACGATACACAGGTAGATTTAAAATTTTATCCATGTCTGCACAAACATTAAAATCGTCAGCCATATTAATGCGTCCAGATTGGATAGTCTGCCTCCATATTAATGAACTTAAGCATTAATGCTTTATTGATATTAAAACAAAATTCTATTCTTTCACGTTTAATTACAATTTTAAAGCAGGTGTCATGTAAATTGAATTACGTATGTATTATAGTCGAGACTAGAATAATTTTCTAATCACATTTGCTCAAAAAAGCTTTCACTGTCTACTAAGGCAGAATTGAATGAGTATTACAAAGATTTCGGGAATACAATCTCAAAGCCATTACTACAATTTGCCGCCATATTTTGGCATAATTATTATAAAGTCCTTCTCTATCTCATCGATAAAGAAGACCAAGCTGCAAATGATCGATTTAAAACAAACACTTAATTGAAAAGTTATTCTCTCGTCTAAATAGTATCTAATTCTAGAAATAGTTAAAGCATTCATATTAACTTCATTTGAGTTCAGACCGTGCAAGTACATACGACATAAAAATCATCACGTACGATGAAACTAAGACTGATTTACCTTCATCTTAACTCTTAAAATGAATTTTTAGACTAACTATCAGATAAAATACGCTTCAAGAATGATTTGATCATTTACTATCAAGTATTTAAAGTATGAGAATATTCTCATTAACGTAACAACGTATAATATAGAAGATATTTTACTCATCAAGATTTCTCATAGCCGCTAGTTTTGATACAATACACGTAACATTAAGATCATAATCAATTTTTATATATTAACATTGAATAAGAAATCTTAAAGTATAATACACGCATCTAATATTTCTAAAACGAGAACTAACATTAATGTAGATTCTACTCAAAATAAAAAATAATTAGCTCAATATTCCTAAATATATTTAAGACATAGTATTCTATCCTATACAGAAGGATGTAACAATAAATCTTTATTATAGGAAATTTTCATATTCATCATTAAAGAACAAAGCCAAGTCAAATATTCAAATGAAATCCTGATCATATTTGATTTTTTACCAAATTAAATCGGCGTTATTCGCTTTAAGCCCGGCTAACCATGAATTAAATATTCGACTTATTCATTCTCTTATTAACAGTCTGTATTCTAATACGGCATTATTTCAGGAGCGATTTTAACCAATATGCTTTATTAAGGTAAAAACCTTGATGTTTTCTTCATAGTTAAGTTTTATGGCCACTTAAGCAGGATAAAAATTAGTACAGCGGTCTTACGTAATCCATTTTATAAAATAACGGGATCTACGTGGTCTACGCAAACATATATAAAGTATTCTTTGACAATAATCAATAATTGATTATTTCCCAAATAAAATTTTAGTTTGTGCCTTCTTTCTCTTATCTATAAGGAAATACAAGTCAATATACATATCATTTGCATGTTTTCTTTATTCATTCACGACAGTAAATATTATTATAATACATTAGCTAGCAGAAACTTCTATCTTTCTTGAAATCTTTGGCGTTCAATATGAAAAGAGATGCATGCTGTAAATGCATTCTGAAGTATTTGATGAGGGTGATAGTTAATCGATGTATAAGATAGATATTAGCATGATTGATCGGTTGTTTTTGTGATTTCATCATGGCAAATGGTGATCGCCAATGCTGGTGTACATAGCTCTTTGATGGCTAACGATTGATTTTTGGTCTGAAGGATTAAATCAGCTCTAGATATTTCACCAGGTAATGCGGTAAATCGTCGATTGATAAAAGAATGCGTAATATCTTTACAGCCTTCACGGAATCTTGTATTTAATGCTGCATAAAGTATTGGATTGATTAAAGTATCGAAATAGGCGACAGTGCGACAGACGACGGAAATTTTAATTATAGTTGCTGCTGATATCCGAATTACGGAATATTCAAGAAAAATTTTATAAATTTGACTAGGTGCAATACATACTACAAATGCCAATATAATTAAACTTACAATAACCATCACACGCTTTTTCATTTTATTAGCAATTTGATTACTAGATGTTGTTTTACCCGTTCGTAGAACAGCAATAAGCATATGAAAATTGCAATATAGCATGATAACGAAGGGTATAAGATAAATAATAATAACAACCAAGAGGCGATAGACTGAGCGAATATTGCTAGGCATTAAATTAACACAAAGTTTCATGCCACGTATGTTTTCTGTAGAGACAAAGATCAGTGTTGGAATAACCAACAAGCTCGATATTAGCCATATACTGGAAATGACCAGAACAACTGATTTGGTAATCCAAAATTTTGACGATGGATAAACCACTTGAAAATAACGATCGACACTAATAATCGTCAATGTTAACGACATAGTATAGAAACATGCTTGACTAATTGCTGGTGAAAGCTTACATATTGCGTTACCCAGCATATAGTGCCGATTTTCATGCATAATATCAGTAATTAAACTAAATGGTACATTAATGCTTAACACGAGGAGATCAGCATACATTAAATTGATTAAATAGTAATTAGCTACGCCTTTTAATTTAGGTGAACGATAAATAACTACTAAAACAAAAATATTAGCGGGTACACCGATAGTTAATAACGCAGCATAGATGACAATAAATGCGATATTCCACGTCGAGATGACAAGCTGAGGTGGTAAATAGTAAGTGTAATTGCTTGAAGGTACTGAAGTTGCGTTAGAAGCAGAAGTTGTCCATATTCCGTCGGCGATGGAAGATAAAGTAGTAGTTGGTAGACTGGAGGGATGATCACTGGGCGAGAAATAGCCAGTTATCGGCCAGGTTGCCATGATTTAGAGGTATCGCGATCAATTTGATTATAATCAGTCTATAAATGATAGTGATAATTAACAGTAACCAAGTCAGAAAGGTGAAAGTGGATGAAATTTAATCAGAATCAAAATGATATAGCGTTATAGACAAAGGAAAGATTTTTTCAAAACCTATTTACGAGAATAATTTCTATATTTAACATGCAACAGAAGAAAAAAGAGAATAAAGAGACAAAAAAAATTTGAACGTACGGGAATTTCAATACTACCGTAGCTAAATAAAAACAAAAATCAAGAAAAATTCAAGTCAATGAGAGTTCGGTTGGAATCTATAGCAACCTACTGATTCAGAAATTGAATTACCTTCTCTTATAAATTCTCGAGATTTGACGGAAATAAATTGAATAATATCCAAATCAATGCTAAAGACAAGAAAAATCAATTATCACTTAGTATTCAATTTGCGGCAGATATTTCATACATGTTCAGTAACTGACGTTGTTCACAGTCAATAATTTGCTGAGTGTTATTAATAGAAGACAGCATATTAATTATGTTAGTAAGAGTTTACTATTGAAAGTTAATGCTAAAATAACCCAACAATGATATAGTAGAACACAGTAAAGTCTAACTAAATGGCTATCCTAATAATACTTTAGATATAATTAATTAGAGGACGACACAAAATTTAAACTAGTAAGAATTTAATATATATTTATAGAGAATGCAAAATAGAAACATTGATTATGTTATTATTAGTAGTTAATTTTATAAAATACTAGTAGTTAATTTATTCATCTGCGCTAATACAAGTTGAAGATCCAATTAACAAAACTGCACAAACAGATCAAACTCATATCAAAGTAAAATCCAACAAATTGGTTAATTTGGCAATGAACTGATTTCAACCTTATGATAATAAAGACGAATTCTCACCTTATTCTGAGATATTTATACGAAATGAAATTTGTAGATTTTTCAGCGAATTATAAGTGTAATCCGAAAGGAGCCGGGAAAGAAATAATTATAAATCGGTTTTAGTGGACTTTAATTATTCTAATCCTCAAAACAAGTATTTCAATACATTGGTATTGATTGAAAATACACTTAAAGTAGAGAAGGACTAAAGTTATTCCAATCCCAGTTTAAATTGATGGAATTTGAGGCATAAAAATCGAATTTGTGTTGTTTTCCAAGTCAATCCAAGTTGATGTTCAATAACACTTTAGATTAGCAGTTATTGGGTAAGGAAAATTAATCCAGCTGAAGCAAGATATTACTATCTCAGGTGTTATAATTATCCAATCGAAATAAAAAAAATCGAATAAAATTTCGAATTCTATAACTTAAGGTTATCAAATCGATTCATCAATCACAGGATTCAATGTTCATCTCTCTCAGGGATAACTTCGAACGTATAAAACTTCAACTAATGACTTTTACAGTATTACATTGAAATAAGTACCAAAGCAAGCGCGGTTGATAAATTAATTTTAATTCTATTGTTGATGAATTAAATTCCTGACATTTTTAAAATTAATGCTCGTAGAGAAATGTATTGTCGTGATTATTTGTTTAGACATTTTAGATATTATATTGATTGATGATTGAATAGATGCAGCTGTATTTTTGCTTGAATAATTTAACTGAATTGAATTTTTCATCTTGCTTAAGGGAATCCAAATGATTGATTGATTATTATTGGCTACGTTATCATTGAAAACAGTTCGTTAACATAATGACGGCGATAGATTTGTTCTTGAATAAACTTATTATCAATTTCAAGTGCAAAATAATCTCAAAGATAGGCAAGAAAATCAAATGAATAACAATTGTGATTGCAAAATTTAAAGAATGATAACATTTTCGTAAATAAAAATAACAATATGATGAAATAGTATTAACCTTGCATAATCTTCATCCTGTCATGGATAAAGAAATAAGTGAGCTAACTTTACTTTCCAAGTTAGGTTGCTTATTCCATGATTTCCATATTTATAATTACCGCAAGCGCTACGACGGCTATACGATTTGTCATAATTTATTTTATGGCTTTAATTATGACCCTTCACTCAAATTTCGTATTATAGGTCTACGCTATATTAATGACTAGCGATTTGCAGTATAAATAATAAAGATATCAACAATAAACCTTTTCAATGTCTATTTACAAGCAGGCTTCTAATATTAACTAGTCATTTAGTAGTATGTTACCAAGGCAATGCGCAATTATTGATTTAGTACCGTTCTAAGATGCATTATCTTACGTGCTAAAATAGCTCAATATCAACATGATAAACAAGTGAATAACAATCACTACATGAAAATAGTTCATCATTGCATTCATCCGTTGATCAATTTTACAGTTACCATGCATAGAAGAGAAAGAAAATAACAGACATTTCTTAACAAAAAATAACATCAGTCCAAAGTTATGCATAAAATGTAATTTGCTTACAGGCTATAGCAACGGGTATTCGCATTTATCAATGATTTTTCTTGCGCAGCTTGTGGACTGTTTCCTACTTGATTTTCAACTTCAAAATAAACAACTGCATATTGACTAAAAGTAGAAATAAATGATCTGCTATTGCCATATAAACTGTTTTATCTATCCATATATTGTATTGTTTTTATCAATCATCATAGATATAGAGAAGTACATGTTAAGATTCAACTTCTAAAATTTAAAATATATACACAGTTTGACGGAGTAAGTCTGCTAATCCTACTATTCAATAACTAGGTTCCAATTCAGAATACGAAAGAAACCTTTACTAAATTTCGTTCTAACGCCATGTCTTTGTTGAATCATTATATAATGTGAAGATGCAATCTTTTATTGTAGATGATTACCCAATTAATAGAAAATAGATTTTAATTTCCCATATCGACCTCAATTCAATTCTTTACATCATTCGAAATGAATGAAAGTATTTTTAGCGACAAGGGTATCTATCAATTGGTCACCGTAGGATAACTCCCACACTCTATCGCTATTCGTTAGCAAGATGTCGTCAATAATTATATGGAATTATTAAAATCCAAGCAAAATCCAGATTTAAATATAGCAATTTCTCATCTTAACTGAAAAAGCATATAAGCATTAATTCCCTTATCTACCATAAACAACTTATTCCATAGTCTATTTTAGTCCAGCACTTCATTTTTAAATGCTACTCTCGACGGTTAAAGTAATACTTTACAAAATTAGGTCGTAGTCATTGTACTACTATTTGCTATCGAAGTGAAGCCTTTACATAAATTACTATCTACGTCATGTCTTGTTGCAGATTTAATTTATTAACTAACATTTCCATGTCTTGTTTTACAATGGCAAATAAATCTATTAATCTAGGAATAACATCTTTATTTATTTTACTTCGTTTGATTATATCAATGATTAATTCAAACTTTCATTTTTATTTTACACAATTAGAATTAGTTAACAAAATTTTTGTAACTGAATTTACCTCACTAAAATTTTATCTATACTTTTCTTATTTGGCGATAGTAATAGAGAATTCATCAATAGTCTAAATGAAACATTATCCTGCTAGCGACTTATAAAATTTATCTTTGACTTGAGAAGGCTTTCTATTTATTTCACTTCCAGAACAAATTAACAATTTTAAAAACTTCTCAAAGTAAGAATTATTATTTGAATTTCACATCGTTATTATGCTAATGTCACCGACAATCAGCTAAGAGCTTTCCTATTTCTTTTTTACACCAAAACAAAAAAATTAGCGATCAGATTAGAAAACAACAAGAACAAATTGACGAGATCTCAATAACTTTACACTAGCTATCTCTCATTTAGAGCTTCTGCTTCTATGCCTGCAAAACTTCTGTGTAAACCTACTGCATTAAATCAAAAGCTACGTGATCAAATTCGCAGTATACTTAACGGTTAGCTAGAAATACCTTTAAAGAGAACATCGTGTGTTCATTAGTTAGTCCGTTTAGAATGTTGAAGATTTCTTTATTAATAAAATAAAAGTTGTTTATAGTCCATTCATAA
Source organism: Trichoplax adhaerens (assembly GCF_000150275.1). Lineage (NCBI taxonomy): Eukaryota > Metazoa > Placozoa > Uniplacotomia > Trichoplacea > Trichoplacidae > Trichoplax > Trichoplax adhaerens. The sequence goes on along the minus strand of NW_002060953.1, from coordinate 1,178,828 downwards.
ATAGTAAGATTTTAAAATAAAATTAGGTAGGACAATGGAGGAAGGTAAGAATGTTTCTTGTAATTTTCTTTTTCTCATCATACCCTTTCCACTCATTAATGAACTGACTTAAAAGTATCCATCTGTTCTTATTAACAATGTACGACAAGCAATGAAACATTGAAGCTGTCAGCCGGCTATAATTCAATTGGGAATAATCTCTTTCAAAATAAGCATGGTCTAACAAAATAGTTCCTCCATAATTGTCACAATATATAGATTCACATTTCTATAAATGGATATCAAATTCTATAATGCGCGTAAATTTCTTAATGGTCAACAATAGCTGTGTGGACTACAGTATTTCTCTAGTGGAATTATTTTTAAATGTGGATATTAAACTGATAGACTATCTAATTAAAACTATAGTAATGCCAATGATGAGATTGCTGACAAATAACATGGTATTTAATGATGGTAGAAACGAGTATTGGGAACTTGATATTATCGTCATTCAAATTTTAAGCGTTTGCGATCACGTACAATTTATTCTTGTTATAAAGAAATCATTGATTAATCAAAAATCAAGATTAAAAAGCGGAGAAAGAGCAATATTTTCATTGTTCTTTCCTTAGCTAGTTACATATTTTCACTAGAGTTGGAGTATTTAGTTCATTTATAAGTGAAGCAAATTCAGTATACAGTAAAATCAAATTCGTATTCATGACTTTATCGAGTGTTAAGGAAGTGAAAATAAATATTAAACAATTTCATCCGTTAATGTTTGCTTCTGACGTGATCATAATATACTTTAATTTATTGTAATCGATAGGAAAGAGGTTAAAACATGCGAACGTATACCTTTACACAAAAGTAAACTAGGATTTAATAAACATTCTAATATTTTAACCTACGTATAAACTACTAAAGGCGGGTGTAGAAGAGAACTTAAAGTACGCGATCAATGATTTTCAAGATTTACTACAATCGATTAAGTTTTATTACCGAACAAAGCAACGATTATTACTGCAATGAAAATAGAATATCAAATAAATAAATAATATTTACATAAATTTAAACTATAGGATCCTAAGGTAGGATCCAGTAGAAATATTTCTGCACCGCTGCAAAATACAAAAAAATCGTTCTATAATGCTGGAAATAAAGCTGTATTAGAATTTCTAATTTAATATGAGTATCTTAACAGCATAATTTGGTATTTAAAAGATCACCTGAAAGATACTGATAGCGAAATTTGATGGATATTTTTCCAAATTCTATCATTCAAAAGCAATATGAAGCTATCGGAAGATTCTATTTATAATAGGGCTAAAAGCAAAATTCGACTTTAAGACCGCTTTGCTAAAGGCGTTTGGGTAATTAAGCTAATTCGATGATTACGTTAAGCTGAACGTAAAGTTTATTTGGTATTTTCCTATCAATGTGGGCTTTATTTTATTGAAGCTAAACATATACTTTGTCAGGAGCCATAACCATTATTTTAAAAGGAACTTCCGTGTATCATAAAAAAATGTAATTCGGTAACTAAGTAGCTATTTTAGGAGAACCAACAGTTTGGATCTAATCAACCTTTTTCGAAAACATAGTTAATCTACATCGTCTTAGCATGTTCAAGGTTACCAATATCGATTTAACAATATCCTTTTAACACAATTAGCAGTAAATTAAATATCTAAAGGTAAACTAAATCGGAAAATAAGCAAACTAGCTCCTCTTAATTTTTTTAAACGCAACTCTAGAGTAATGTAGTTCAATATCGCAAGATTTTAGGAAGCATGGTAGCATTGACTTTAGTCTTGAAATTTGGTACAGAGCGCAAATAATATACCCGCATTGTTAACACTTTGCTTCGCCTAGAACCTACCTACGTAAATGATCAAATTCAGATCTTACCGCTAAAATTGCTAATCTTAGCCTCTGTAATAGACTCTAAGCCTTCTTGCTAAATTAGACTACCAATTCTTGCTAGATCGCTTGCCCTTAGTCACGGGCTTCATATTAATTAATACTAATAATTGATTCAGAAACTGAACCTTTCTATTAGGTTTCGTGGTTTTGTCTCTAATTTGATGTGCATTTGCGTTAAAGCTCTAATTTGTATTTTAATTATAGATTTGATAAAGGTAACTAATAAAAGTTAGTTATAATTGCATTAAATATGCAATAAAAATATTTTAATAACTACCGATCTATCCAAAAATGTGGATATTTAACTTTAATTAAAAATGAAGCCATGGTTAATATCCAGTCGCGATGTAATTCTTGAAATAATGATTTTTTAAAATATTATCCCGTATCGTAATCCCATTGCAACAATTAATAATAATAAGTGCAAACTATACTGAGGAAGTTGATATTTATGTAAACCATCAATTATAATTCTAAATGTATAGATAGGTTCATTGTTGTGCTCTTGTTAGAATTATAAATAATCTGGATCTTATACAGTACTGTAGCACTTTACTGCTGCTCTTAATAATTGTCAGTACTCCCGTCCGAAAGCAAAATAACCATCCGATCATGATTTAGTCTACAAGTTACGTTTCTAGGATGATATAAAACGATGTATTTTCCACGATAGGAAATTCTAAAAGTAAATTTAGCCTTAGTAAGTTGAAGTAGCAATTGTTATACTTTTGTGTAAATTAAACTGTTTTTTCGATAAAAATCACTGACACAACAGATAATTTTCAAAATAGGAATATTCTATCGATCAATCAGTATTGCGGTGCGACTAATTCTTAATGCACTGGCAATCTTGACTATAGTTATGGAATAATGTGACATATTTTATTAGCTATAAATAGAGAGTTGCATAACGTATATGTACTACAGATTGTTTCTCTTTTTTTAAGTTACTCTTATACTTGGTGAAGAGAATTAAGACTCCATCATAATTAATGCGTATAATAATCCCACTACTTGGCTCTTCAGCTCGTATGTATACAGGAGCGTATCTGTCGTAAGCTCAGACAATTAAGTTACTATTGTAACGTACTTTGAAAGTGCAATAAGGATTAGCAATGAAGTACTTCGTGATGAATCATAGGCAATTTTATTTAATATAGTAGTTTAGATGATGGGTGGCCTAATTGAAACGGGTTGAAATGCATTATTCAGGCCATGTGTTATGTATAAAAGCCGCGTAATGTTCCTTGGTAAAGACTTCTTTTTTTTTTACTGCAACAAAATTAATAAGAAGTGACCTATAATTCATTATGTGGCTCCATACAATACGATTTAACAGTAATTTGACCAGTGCCATAAACTAATCAGACAAAGATATTATTTCCAATAATATAGCAAATGTTGCTACTATCAGCACTCATAGCTTATTAGATAGCAGAAATCAAAAAATAGATATTAATTACGGATTATCATTCCAATAGCGAACCGTACCATGAATAAATTAGAAACGTAGAATTCGGTTTAAAGATTCATATCTTAACTTGCATTTCCGATACGAACAAGATAGAGATATTTATTTGTCAGTAAATTTATCTATGAAGAAATATTTTTTAACCAGATTGTGACCTTATAAAGCAAGAAACTGCCAAATATTTCATTTAGTAACTGGCTTAGCTGATTTTCGTAAAAACGGTGTCGTAATTCGATTAACTTCCGAAAATTTGTTTACTGTTAATTTGTAGTAAACTATTAGGCTAAAATGCAGTAGAGTGCAAGGTAGCTAATGTTAAGTATTTATAAACAATTTAGCATGGATAAATTACTGTCAGTTTCGTAAGTCTTGAGCAAAATAATTTGAAGACTACGCCATAAGTGCAACTTCTTTCTGCCATAACATTTACAGTAGTTAATTTTTTGTGATGAATTATAGAAATTAATTACACACTCTTAAATCTATTTCGAAACCATTGCCTATTATTTGATACAAGTTACTCTTAAAAAAGAGAATCAAAGGCTGTAGTGTTAAACTAACTACAATTCAAAGACATCATCTTTAATATTATCTATGATGTAAGTGCAAATCAAATTTTAGAATAGTGATAGCATATTCGCATTCGGCTGCCATATTCTGTCAAATTCCTCAAATCACAAAATTGTTTATTTTAAAAGAGTTGCTGAGAATAAATTATTGGAAGTCGTCAAAATTTTAGAATCCCTATGGTATTTGTACATAGTTGTGTAAACACATTCATTTATTAGATCTTTCAAATGTAAATAGAATAATCTAGATGATGCTACCAGAGATTGAAGATACTATTGATAAAATTGATCATTGAGTTGATTACATGTAGTTATTATAATTACGTAAGTATTGTCAATATTCAATTTTGATGTCATTTGAGAATGAATAGAAGTACTTTAAATGGAGCTATACCTACAAATGAAAAGCAATGGTTCTTCGAGATCAAAGTCTCAACAATTAATATAGGTCGAATAACAAATTTCCAAATATAGTAAATTTTATTATGTCAATATATGGTAAATATATTTCCTCTCACTCATCTTTTCAAAATAAGTTATGATAATCAAAATGTTGTTAGTGAATTCAAAATGCGGCTTTAATTATGGTCGCAATTAGTAATTCATATTAAAAATTTATATGGAGAAAAAATTAAGCCACTTCAGCAAATTTCTGGACCTCCATTCAGCCATCAAAATACCATTAAAATTGCGCAATTTATAATTTATAGGTAAATTTTCAATTCGCGAAAACGTATTATAGACTATTTCTATACCTTTTAACCCTTTCAAGAAGATAACAAAGATAATAACTAGATATCGTACAGATAGTAGTTTTCGTGCATTGATATTAATCGGTTAGTAAGACTAATATTTTATCCGGCTACTACAGTTAATCACAACGGAAAGACAGCAATAGTTGTTACAGTACCATTTATGACTTAATCCATAAGGCGTAGCGTGAACTAGTAATACAGAATATGCTACCTATAAAAAGATTAACAACAATAAGAATTCATAATATCGTTGTTAGGTAAATATATCAACTAATAACGATATGTTTTTCTTAGAATACTTAAGCTATTGTCCACTTCTGCAGACGCGCATGAATACCTAATTAAGAAATCGTTTAATCGAATTTTAATTCCTAGCTACGGTATCCTTTTTGTTGTTGCTGTTTTACTAACAAAAGAAGTGATCGCTTATCTGAAAATATGAAAACACTTCATAAGTAATCAACCTTTGAAAAGGTCAAGCATTGATATTACCGGCTGATAGCTATTGGCGATGCTATGAACAAGATAAACAAACAATATTATTTGCTCATCCATTTGCTGATTAGATATTAGTTAATCTTTGTTTATAAACTATCGTCAATATTACAGCAATTTTGATAACACTAATGATAAAAATGTAATTTTAAAGCTTACCATATCGAACAGTATAACATATTTCAAATAGGAACTGGTTGAAATAATCTCACTAGTATTTAATTCTATTGTATACTTGTAAACAATCAAATCAAACTTATTCGGACAAAACTCTATTATCCCCTCGAAGAACTATGACATTATGAATTGTAAAGAACTGTTTAATAGCCCAATTCTACTTGGTAAGCCATCCAAATATAATCAATTTGCAACAACACAGAAATGAACTAGAGCCGTTAGTAGTATGAATGTCCGTTAGTTTTTTGTTATAAGTTGCGAAAACAGATCGTCTATTCGGAACTTCATAATATGCATCAAAATCATCGATTAAAGCTCTGTACAGTACATGATTACTCAATATGAGAAAGTGCGCCGAAAATAGAATATGAACTGCCAGAATTAAATTATATACAATTATTCTGGGACGCGTTTGCTAACAACACAGTCAGTACTATTAAGATTTGTCAAATTATTTTTGTAATACAAATAATTATTATTTTTTAATTTTTGGGGCCGTACCTTACATAGAATGGTAACAAATGCCTATATTATTGCCCACTGAACTAATCGATAAACACATTCCAAAGCTATTGATATCAGGCTACTCCATTTTTGATAGAAATATTTAAAAATAGTCTGTTATTACGAGATATTGGATACGATTTAAGAGCTAATTGCTAAGGATAGGCTCCCTTCGGCGCTTTTTACTTCCAACAAAGAGGTCGATTTAGTATCTGATGCTTGATAATTCTAAAGGAAGATTGGATAACTCGAACTCCAGACATCTAATCCGCATATTTCTTCGTCAAATCATACAAAAAGGCAGTAGTTGCTTGGATGGATAAATTCTATCGCAGTATCACCTTAAGGGTGTACCAATAACTAAATACATTACGTAAATCATCATTAACACGTGATATAACGGCTAATAGCTAATACTTTATTATCATCTATGGATAGTCAAATAACCTTTTTTCTATATAGTTATGCAATAGAAAGTTTATGCCATTACTAAATTAATCTGGCAAAATATAAGACTGTATCTGCTGAAATGGATAGGAAACAGTTTGCTCGGGATCTTGACTGAGAGTATGTAGTTCGTAATTTTATTAGGAAATGTCAGCTTAAATTTCCAAAACTTTTCAAATCCTTATCATAGTAACTAAGATCATGTTGATTTAAATATTTTTTGTAAATATAGAATCTCTAACTTGTTCATTTGAATAACATCTCATTCGCTTTCTAAGCCCAAAAAAAGTTAGCTATGGTGTCATACTCCATATTTTTAATTTACTATGATCATACCATGATTTCATGATGCTATCAAATTCTCAAATGTAGAGATGCTACTTACAATCTCACATCCTTTCTATAAATATGGATCGTTATCTATATTTATTATATCACTAACAGTGTCCGGAACCGCTTACAAACTATCGCACGTAATATCTATGTAGACAGTTAGATGAATGTTGAATTTAATTCTACAGTTTTGTTTTCTGCATGTGTTCTATCTTAAAGCTATGAATAATGATGATTTCTGTATCAGCTATTGTCACTTGCAATGAGCGCAATGTTATTATTTCCTTGCCTAACTTTACGACAGCTTACATGCTGCTCGTCGTATCTACTACATTGTATGTAATTATAATCTACAATAAAATATCCCTTATCTACTAAAAGCCTTGCATATTCCTCCACATGGCAAATAAATCCGCTAACACTGACTCATCGAACCCTCCATCACTACATTGAAATACAACCACTTGCACAATTTGTCAAATTTAAAAATAAAGATGTTGTGGTCTTACCTTTACCCTTCTAAGAATGCAAAAATTTGCAACCCCTGGATGACTATGCAAAGTTATTATTTGTGCAATCTATTGTCTTAAGATATCTACGATTATTAAATTATGGTTGGTAATAGCCATACGAGTACATAAACGTTAAACAATAAAAATAAAATTATTTATTAAAGAGTGCCATTCGTGGGATTAAAGATGTTATAAAAGCGTTTGATAAAAATAACTTTGAAAACTGCTAATGTAATTTCTGTAGGTGATTCTTTTAAGGCTACAAACCCTTTAATTGGATAAATCGAATACTGTATTAAGGTGGTATAGGAATAAATTCAATACAATTGAAACTTTTGCATCGCCAATATTTTACAACTTGCTGCTACATAAAGACTCCTAGTTTCAAACCCACTTAGCTCCCATATAATTCTAATGATTGTATCATATGCTTCCCATCACAAAAGTAATCATTCGCTACACTTCAGATCTCATAGCATTTATAGTATGATTTTCTTCCTTACAATTGCAGTAGTGCATCATGATCCTTCTTAATTATCAAAGACACGACCGGATATTATAGTAGATTTAGTCAAAAGTTTTAAATCGGCCTGTATTTAGACGCTTCCGTTTATTGCTGCCCGAATAAAGTTCTTAAAAATGAAATTTTACGACTCTATACGTGTCTATCATTTTCGAGAACTCAATTATATAACACTTTAACGGTATGCTATTGTAATGACCGTGTAATAGTTTCCTGCTATTACTAGATTTATTTTTCAGATACGGCCTTAACTTATGAATCCCAGTTTCATGCCATAAACAGTACAAACGCGCCATTTTATCCTATTAGCCACATACAATACTACTGCAATTAGCTGAGACTATTACAGCCGTAAATAATTGATCATCATAGCCGATACTGACAAATGCTAGTGTTGTAGCTCATTCTAATAAATGGTGAAATACTTTAAACTGCTAAAATGAGTTTGATAACCCTGCTCAAAAGTCTAAAATAGCAAGATAGACAGTGATACGGTGAAAAGCTATTAGTGATAATAACCGTATCTGGCTTCAATCTTCTAAGCAAATTTTACAAAATCCTTGTATCGTTATTAACTTTGACTCTTGCATTAAAAATTTCGTCTATTTAGTGGAACTTATATTAACAGCAGCGTAGATAACATGCTGTATTACAGCATGGAATAAGTATTTACTACAGATTTTAACCCGAAAACAACAAATATCGGAGGAATCTGCTTCGTTTATCTAACTGACTTCTATTTTATGGTCAAATATCAATATGAAAATATTCATTCAAAGCATACTTAGAATAATAAATATATATATTATCGTAATAATGGTAAGCAGTCGCTTATAGTTTGAAAATTTTTACGAAGAATCCGAGGCTGAGAATGCTGGGTATTGTATAATTAGACATCAACATTTAATCTTATTAGCTATAAACGGAAATTACTATAACAAATATTTAGAAAATTGTCAACTAATAAAGTAATCTTCAAACATTAGTATTAAAAACTGGGGTATTAAATATAAGGTAAAGTTACTTAAAGGGTGTTACAAATTGAAATTTATAACGTGGAAAAATTAAAACTATTATAGAAATTGCAATATGAGTCTACTGTCGGTTTATCCTCATGAAGTTAGTCTACTGTACAACTCTAGATACTGGCGGTCTCATATCGTCTGGAGGAACAGTAAATACCACTAGTCTCTCTTTAACATAACTGAACTCAAGCTCTATTGAAAAAGTGAAGTCAGTTTACACTAAATCGATATAAATAATAACTAATGGCTTATAGAAAATATTATAAAATTATACAGTTATCCATGAAAAATATGTAAAACCTCATAGATAGCGGTATGCAAATACTTTCCCAGAAAAAAATTATCTTATGGAATTTATATTACGACAGTTACGTAAAAGTTACTCCGTAAAATGGGATATTTAAATTCTGTAAAATTCTAACCCAATTCATCAATTATGATATAGATCATTTAAATAATTTTGGTTATGCAGAACAATGTCCTATACTGAATCTGTTTACTCTACTTACTTCTATTCTCCTCTCTTAATACCTTACAGTTAGCTAGATTTCATTTGCCTCTCTACTTTGGTATCATTACAGAGTAATTTAACCCCTTAATTAGAGTTTATGTGTAGTTTGTCTTCACTATTTGATATCCACCACTTTTTGAGGCAATATATAATTCCTTTAAGAACATTTATTTAATGTTTTAATTATTAGTTCCATTACATCTTGACCCTATGTTTGCTACAACATTTTATAGTGCAATCAGTGAGCACAAGATAAATATATATATGCAATATTACGTTGCTTTACAAGATCATGATGTATCTGAAAATACTCATACATTACAGCGATTCATAACAAACTGATCAATGCTACTGGTTATGATTCAAGATTCCTATAAAGTACAAATGAGAGTTCGTGAACTAGCTATTTCAGGATCGTAACAAGCATTTATTTCCCTTAAGTAATAACATAATTACATATTAGTGAAAATTAATCGAATTGATATCTTTAAATTGGAATTGTTCGATGCAATTGCAATTATATTCCAGTATAACTAATTTAAAATTAAGCATTGTAAATATCCCGTTGCAATAAAGCTTATCCCACAAGCAGTTGCTGATAAATACCGATTCCTAATTCGCAATAAATTACTGTGAAATAAAATTTTTTCATAAAGAATAACTTAAAGTTAAGCCAAAACAAAATTTTCTATCCTTTACTTTACTGACAATAGGTCTAGACTGTAATAATTACCAGTTATTCGATTATAAAATCATTCTTTTGCATCGTAGTATATTCTGCAAAAATCAACTAGCTTAGCCAAACTCCCAATATTTTCATATTATTGTATAATATAGATTGTACCTCGTCTTGCTACGATAAAATTTTTATTAGAAGCAGGATTTATTAGTAGATCATTTTTAAGTAATTCGTTAATGGCTTACTAAATCAATTATTCCAATTCTATTAAGTCGTCAACAGGATGTTGCAGATAGGCTGTAGATAATATATAATAGCTATTGAGTTCTATTGTTGCAATTAAATTGACAATGCCGGTAACGAACGCTGATGGCATTAACCCACATTGTATTTTATTATGGGTTTTGTGACTTAGCTGCTATGATAAAATTAACGGCTACTTTGAGTAATCACAGATCGACATTTCCGTAATCAAGCATAATATCTGTAATTTTAAAAGCAATAGCTATGATTCCAATAGTATTAATAGTATTGGTTCCCTCAAAAATTGATTTGGCTGCATTACTTACATCTGAACCTTCAGGGATTAAATTTTTAATTAACTACTACTAAGGACTATCATTATTTTACCACATTTTTGGCATAATAATTTATGAAACTTTGCCTGACATACTTAAACATTCGGTCATAAGGCAAAATTTGGCGATCACTTCTTATAGATAACGTGACTGTAGAATATCATACTAAAATTTAAGTAGATTATGAAAGCCAATGCCTTTCATCTAGGAAACGGCCGTTGATTAATATTGCAGTGAAACTTTAGTGAACCTAAATCCTCATAGTTTAGCTTTGATAGCTTTTCCATATATGAACTTTATTGTAAAGTAAATTAAAAATATCTATTGCACGTTAATATGCATTCTTTCTTTGATTTTTCTGATAACCCTCCTATCGATCATTCTGAGCCCAATTGCTGAGACACAATTGAAAAATCAGGTGATAGATTCGTAACCTATTAGAATAATTATTTGTACGCCTTTCGTAAGTTATCGGAAAATTGATGTTTTTAGGAGAAATCTTAATACTGCGTTTAAAGATTTACCATAGTGTTTTTTCATAATAATTAAATTTAGTATTAGATATACATTTCCGAAAAATTCTATTAGCTGCATAACATTTAAAAGGAATCTCAAGGTATTAACTATCTGAATTTTACATAATCAATTATATTGATGGATTGATGAAACTCTTTGGATTACTATATTTTAATTATTATTATTTAATGCTTGGTATTATAAAGAGATTCTAAAAGCCAATAAAAATGTTCTACTTTGGAAATTAGACTTAGTTTCAAATGTGAGATTGGATAGGCTCAATAACTAGATTCGACCATAAGACTGCTTGCCGATCTGTATTTTCTTTAAATTTTCACAATAATTGCCTGCAAATTTTGACTGTATATCTTACTATCGCAATAAGCTAAAATTTTTACATGCATAACTTTCCTCCTCAAATTAGCCTTATTTATCGCTAATTTACTTGTTATTTTAGTACCATGTAAGCATTGAATCTGTCTGGAAACTTGATGCAAATTTTTATACTAGTATATTTTTTCTATTTGTAATTTTTACTCTTGGAATAGGTTGATAAATTCTCAGGAGTTAATAAATTTTCGTTCCTTTACTTCCTCTCTAGTTACTTCACATTAATGTTTCTTAATCAATCTGGATAAATGATTCGCAGTAATTGGAAAGAGTTGGTTAATTTAAAAACAAACGTCTAACAAAAATTTATCCTCGACGTTAAATTCTGTAGAAAAAAATCAGACAGCTTTAGTATACGATTTAATGTATACGATTTAATGGTTATGTATGGTAAGATAAATACGAATGTGTGTATCGATAGGAAGATAAAGTGCTAAAATGAACTGATTTTTAAGTTCTTTATACTACACAGAATGTTTGGTTCACAAATTTTTTTATGATTACTACTTAATACAGATATGATATTTCCAGTCATATTGTCATTACCATTTTCTTTCCAGATGAAACAAGAGCTTAGCTTTATTTTTAAGTAAGAGACCAATCACAGAAAACTTAATCAATTTTATTCAGATGATATAATGTAGCGAAGACATAAAAATTTAAGCTATTAAGACTTCACATTTAAGGCATTTGAAATATTAGATTGCAATATATTTTTAAACGTTCTAAATAATTGATTAGCACGAAATAGATTGCTTGGCAATGGTATGCAGATATTAAGTTTAATGTTTGCTTTGTAGCAGAATAATTCACTTTGACGGGATAGGTTCTCTTCAGCCGTTATGAATCAGATTTAGATCTATTACTAGATGATAACTGAGTAAGACGATAAGAGAATTACCGCTAAGCTAAATAAATAAATCAACCTCATATGAGAAGTACATCGCAGTCGCTGATACCAATCCTAAAACGAAACTTCTAGAAAGCTATGATAATTAATAATAGAGGGTGTTAACTTTATCTTAGCCATATTTAAAAAAGTATAATTGCAATATACGGATACAAAAATCAATAAAATGTAAATTTGACAGCCTATGTTCATATGTTAGTTCTTATAAAAGTCGTCAATTTGCAATTAGGTACATATCAATCTAGTGAAAATTATGATCATTTGTTTCATTATTAAGGATTATTTATTCATAACTAGACTTTAATTTTTATTATATTACAGCTATTTTTTGTGATGGTAAATGATTAAAAATAAAATGAAAGTTTTGGTACTAAAACTAAATTTGCATTTCCTAAGCCTGTTAGACACTTGTCATTTAACCTATTCGTTTCCTTCCATTCATATAGGATTCAAATATGACTTTTATAGTTAAGTCGATAATAAATAAATTTCGAAGGGTAGCTAACTGGGTCTGCTAACTGAATCGGTATAAAATTAAAAAATGATTGCTGTTTGGTAGTTAATGTGATTACTAGATCATGCCATAACTCCTGTACCATTAATGCTGTAGTATTACTATTACATTCAGGTGTATGCTATCCAAACTACATGCCAATTCATTACTTTAGACCATAGAAATTATTCGCAAAAGTCCGAATAAATCGGTCATATAAACAGTTCTAAATTAAGCAGTCCATATGATTTGTACTTCCTTCTCGATAATTGCATTATTTCTTTCCGTCTGAAAACGTTATCGGCCCTTAAAGATAATTCATGTCCACCTTTTAAAATTTTATTAAGACATACATGTTAAGTACAGATTAGCACTCTTTATTGATATTATAAAAGTCATGTTAATTCTCATAAAATTTCACATTCTTTTAAAAATTTTTATTTCGTTTTTCTGTATATTTACTATTCTACGAATCTTAATAGCATTTCTGCGTCTTTTACTGAAAGTCGCTTTTTATGGAATGATCTCCTTTAGAGGAGTATTGTATTACTTGCTATAGAAGAATTGTTCAATCATGTGATACAAGAGTGATATAAATACAGTATTTGAGATTAAGAGTTAATTAATTAATTCAATGCTGAAGCATTTATAAAGAGCCTTACTACCTCCATAAACTAGCGGTTGCTAGTTTAAATATTACCAAATAAGTAATTTTTCTATTTTATTAGGTATAATCTTAACAATCTTAAAATTAGCATCCTATTGCCTGGGATAAAAATAAAAAATTGTTTAGAAAATAGAAACAATCAAATATTCTCCATTATGATAGAATTTAATAAACTAGGTAAAACGATTTTGAAATTTGAAAACTTTAGAGGGATTTTCTCAACTTGCCGAATGGTATTAACCTAGCATCTTATTTAATCTATAGCAACATTACTGATTTGTATCAAATTTAATAAAGATCTATGACTGCAATCTTTTAAGGACTAGCGAGCGCTTCACAGCGTTTATTTTGGTTACTATAGTATCAGCAAAACATGTTGCTGGTGTCAGAACAGTAATAAAATTTCAATAGCTGTTATTCAAATACTTACAAGACTCAATATTGGGCTGAAGATTAGGCTTGATTTTAGTTCTAGACTGGGGTTTGGAGGAGGACGGTTGCCTAAAATAAGTTGTTTGGTGACAATATCAACCTAGATGTTAACCATAAGATACCTTAGCTTTGATAATCATATGCACGAAACGTAAGTTAATAGATCGCCAATTTAAATTGACTTAAATAGGTAGTCTATCCATTGATTAAGTGATGTAATTAGTAACAAAAACAACACGAGCTTCTCTTTGTAACTGAAATATGTAATTAGTGCTGTATAACTAATGGTATTTTTAATATTAAATTCAGATTAATAAGCCTTTTACTGGCATGATCATTATTCATTTGACATTTAATCTTCCGTATCGTTAACATTAGAAGGTGGAGTATTTCAGTTGAATTCATTGCTTTGAAGCCCACTTAGGTACGGTATAATACAGTTTCATGAACGGATTAAAAGTTATCTAACAAAAATTTTTATAAGAGATGGGTTGTCATCAGTCTCATCGGAAATGTAGAAAGCAGCCGGTAAGAATAAAAATATGATTTCATTTTAATTATAGACGTCAACATTTATTTAATTAGCGGGATTATTTCCTTAAGATTTTGAAATGGCGAAAAATACTGAAATTTAGCTTTCAACTCCATAGTAGCTATCAGTCATGATTTGAACGCCTGTAGAAATGTCAATATGTACGTAAGTTTATTGATTCAATTCAATCAAAGTTAAAAAATATCTTCATTGTATTTGTGAAGTAAATCATGATATCAACACAATAATGGACTTGAACTATGCTAGTCAAAACAACAGATTTTCTATTAAGCTTTCTTCTATCTCATATTTTCTTATTCTTACGATAAATATTCTTCTTACAATTAATTCGATGCGTAAAAATCAAAAAAAGCTTAAAACTCGTTTTGTTCCCTTAATCAATCCCTTTCAATCAAATATCATAATTAATCATAGCAACTATCAATGGCCCACACCCTTTGGACTCTCAGTATTTGAATTAATCGATATTTTCGCCTAATTTTCATCATTAGCTATATCGCTACCGTGAATAAGGAGTCGATCAAGGTAACTAAGATAGCAAAATATGCTACGGATAGTAATGAATGATATCGTTTCTGTCGTGTCAATCAGTATTAATAGTTGGATAAAATCTTACATGGATGATTACATTTGCTTCAATTATTTTTTCTAACAAATTCTTTATATTGTAATAATTATATTAAAATTTCATTATTGGTCAGTATACAAACGCTACGTCTATTGCTATTTACTAGGCGGCAGGTGCAACTGATAGAATAAAAATCAAATATTAATTGGCCAGTTTAAAATCTTTTATTGATTTCTATTGTTGGTAACCTTTCTGCAATAATTCAGCCTGATTATTGAATAGTAGTAATGCTTTTTATTCTACAAGAAATGAGAATAGTTTTAATCAAGAAATTCAGCATCATTGAATATTGACGTAGTATTCAAATAGACCTATATCGTGATTAGCAATAGGGAAATGAACTATAAATACACTTTAAGAATGCTTATTTACCTCAGTTACGTTTTCGTTATATTGATCAATAAGGTATTTCATTTTTCCATCCAAATTCCTGGACTCCTCTTTCCACGGTTTCTCCAAGAACTTTTTTACCCTGTTTTTTAATTTAGAATTAGTATCGTATGGCCATGAATATCAGTTTTAATTCTTCCCCTGCGGAAGATCCAAAGGAGAATATCAGTGGGCACAATTATAATGGTGGCATTGGCACCCAGATTGGTTTTTCTCTCATTGCCATTTTATGTATCGTTGGCAATTTGTTGGTCTTTATTCTATTCTTATATAGCCGTAAACTTCGCAACTTCCCCCATGGCGTATTAATATGGAATTTAGCGTTAGTGGATTTCTTAACGGGTATATTTATTATTGTGACGCCAGAACATATCATACGTGAAGCTTATGTTCATCCACCACCAGGATTAGCCGGTCAATTATTTTGCATGATTATCGGATCCGAGATATTTACATTCGGTTTTGGATTTATTTCCATGTATACCTTGTGTGTTTTGAGCATTGAAAGGCGTTATGCTGTAGTTAAAATGAATTTACATGCACGCTATTTTACAATGAAACGAACAAAATGGACGGTGCTAGGTGTTTGGATATGGGGTTTACTCTTAGTATTTGGTAATTTATTTCAATCTCATTACGTTGCTAGTGAGAATCCTCCGTGTATTTGGCAGCCGTTACCTGGTGGGCAAGCATTTAATACCGCAATCTATTTAGTCCTATTCTGCTTTCGATTTTTATTCCCCATGGCATGTGTCATTACATGCTACACCGATATTTGGCGTTATATGCGATCAACTATTCGCAATTTACAACAGCATATGGATAAAAAAGCGACAGCAGCCTATCGTGTTAAAAATAGAATTACGCTAACTTGCGCTGTTACATCGTTAGCATTTTTATTGTGTTGGCTACCCAATGTCATCTATTTTACTTTAGCTAATTTAGGTGTTGCCTTTATTGGCAATGATGGCCATTTCGCCACCAAATTGTTAATCTTACTTAATTCATGTATTAATCCCTTCATTTACGCTTCCACGAATCAGTACTATCGTGCTGAATTTGTTAAACTGTTAGTTAATTGTAAGTGTATTCATCCAAAAACTACCAGCAATACGACCGCTAAAAGCATCCATATAACGGTCGATGACTATCAGCAAAATACCTAACATAGTTAAAAAGATCAATTTTTATCATGTTTAGTTAACTTCATCGTGTATCTCACTACTAAGAAAATAGTCTCGTGGTGATTTTGTGGTAAAAATGAACTTTTACCCTAGCAGATCGCTATGAAAATTTAAATTTTGAGAGACTATCTTATTTGCTGATGAAGATTATTTATTAATCTGATAAACTCTGCCGCATAATTTAATCTTTAAATAAAAATCAATTATAGAATAATTCTACAGCAGATGATCATAGCCCATTGCAGTACAAGCACTAGTGAAATACTTTTCAATTTACTATTGCTTTTTTAGAGCTATCTAGTCTTTTTTGGATTATCATCTCCTTGTTAATAAATATCTGTACCGCATTTTAAACATTTTGATGCAATAGTATTGAATGATGGTATAAGTTTTGCAAAATTAATCTATCACCAAATATTATCTATCTTTCTAAACATATTAAGGACTATAAGTTTTTTTGCTGAGTTCAGTATTAAATACTTCGCGTTATTGGTAGAACTTTACTTTAGTTACCGTATCTCGCAAATTCAAATTTCTATCTATCCTTAGTCTCTTTGCATTGAGACTATTCTTTAAACTTTATTAACATAATTTACCATCTATCTTTCACTTAAGGAAAGTAGATACTAATCATATCATTTAAATTGAAATTTCATTGACAAGTTCACTATTAAGCTTTAAATTGCGACAAATTAAGACATATTAATCAATATATACATAAGTTATATAAGCCGATTTGGAACTCTTCAGTTAAAATCTTTGTTGTAACTATCGTCAATTCCATCTTAGGATACTGCGGTAATTGAATTGTAGCAAAATATTAAAGATTGTAATGATTAAACGAATACGTAATTATTTCCACTTATCTTTCTCTCGTTTTATAGATGAAATATTATATCCTACCGGGTGGTTTTTAACACTATTCTTAATAAGTTATTTAGTTTTACTATATTTTTAACTAATAAATCATCTATTTATTAGCATCATTTTCAATAAAGTGAATTATCAATACGAAATGGAAGATAAATGGGACATATAATGAGAAGAATTGATAATTGTATTTAGTGAATATTCGTCTAGAAGCTTTGTAGAAATTTCAGCTAGCTACGACAGTAGCATAAAGTATAGTAGCACTAGGAAGTAGAATAGTCAGTAATTATGCCTTACGAGAGTTTTACAAAATTTTTATAACTCACATTTCGAGTTAGTGGAGAGTAAACCTGGTAGATTATAAATCCATTTACTGCAGGCTCATTCTATTCAAAAACAATCTGTATCCGTTAGATGGGAAAGAATTTGTGAAGATACAATCAGCATCCGTCAGATGAGAAAGAATCCATGAAAGGCAATATAATACAAAACAGAAATAAAGGATTAGTTTTTAACGACCTTTGCGAATAAATCGAATTATAGCTGTTCATAGAACACTCTTATTCTTTCTGGCCCCCACTTATTTATCAAAATCTTTTTAATTTGCGTTATTATTAGTAAATAGTATTTTTTTTAATGTTGTTGCGTCTTATATATTGTTTCAATATTACAAATCAGTTCCTTATTATCATTTATTAATTAGACGCATTTTAATCACAAAGAATCGCATTGAAGGTGAAAATATTTTAAAGCGGATATGGTAGAATACCTTTATGTAGGGACTTTTGTGTAATAAACTATTTTATTCTTTAATGAAAATTTTGGCATAAGATGATAGAGCGGAATTAGAGCCTTTCAATCCCTAAGATCATACTCTCCTTGGTATTGTCTGATTTAGAATTAGTATTTTTAGTAGTTTGAGAAATAATATTCTTATTACTGAATAGAATAGACCCGTGCCATCTTACGTCACAATAATCGAAGGCAGAAAATAGAAGTGAACTCTCATGTCCTATAAAATATATTTCATAATTGGGTCGAACGAAAGTTAATTTTCATTAAGAGTACATTATATTCATGTTATGTTCTATATATACAAACATTTCAGCAATGTTTACGGTCTCCTTGATTGTAATTTTAGTGGCAAACAGTTGATGTATTAGTAATCCTTGATTTAGGATTACGTCAGACTGTAATAGTAATTGCCCACTAATTGCGAACTACTTTAACGAAATTGAATCTATCACCTCGAAGGATGTTAAAATTGAAAGCACATATGCCAAGTTAGGATAATCTATCTTTATAGGATAGCCTAATACATATTATTTAAACTACTATTTGAAATTGACTAATTTAATACTAATGCAGCCAATTTAATAGGATTAGACGGCATAGAACTTACGCAAATGGAGACTCTTTATACTATTAATTAAGCCAATTTCTAAAAGACAAGAAGACGACTCGTATAGTTAAACCGGTTTTAGGAACTTAAACCTATGTAAGATGCGGCCTCACCGGCAATTAAGTAGATTATGTGATTCCAAGAGAGATTGGAGGCCTCACTGTGCTCAATCTTAGTTACATCTACGCAAAAATATCAACTGATTGGTATACCAATTTATAGTAGTGTAAATTAGCTATCATACTCTCGACTCTTATCACAAGTTAGGGCTATTCCTAGCTTGTAACATGGATAGATGACCGATAATTCATGTTAGACTTGCTTCGATATAGCCTAAAATTGGATTAAATGAATTATTGAGTTGATGAAGTAACGTCTATATTAATGAAAGGTTTGATCAGATCACCAGGATCTCCTGGTAGCCAATATTCGTACGTGTTTCTGATTACTTAAATAATATAATATACCTTACCACTGATTTTTCATACAATAAACACGCAATTACTTAGTATCATTTGGTTTATTTAGAATTAGATAGTGTTAAACAATATTAATGTTTTATAAAAACAGTATACTCCTATACATTCATTTTATAGGGATCATATTACCGTTAACCACTTAGTGAAATCAACAAATGAAGAATTCGGTATTAGACTTATATACAACATTAAAACCTTTCCAATTCGTTATTGCCTATGAGGTCAATTTAAAGATGTTAAATCGTAAAGAAACTTGTTCATCCTTACGATCCAAGAACTACCTCCTTATGTTCTATGAGTATCGAAAATGTTCAGTAAAGATAGACTAATGATTTTATTAAATGAATTATTCGACCATGACTGCTATTTTGATAGCTATAGTATACTTTAATCACATTTTAAACAATTTAAACCGAAAATAAATTCAAATATAAATTCAAGAATGAATTCCAATTATTGCTAGGTGATTTAAAGCTCACATAATAGAATTACTATTAATTATTAGCCGGAATAATATTTAAACTGATCATATGTATTAAGCATTCCAGGTCTAATTTTTGTTCAAAGATTGCGCTAGCTACATATTATCTTCAGCTAACTTTACAAATTATTAATATTAATATGCGTATTCCATTAAGCAATGCCGATCTATTGTTGTATCTTTCTAAAGTCAATTTCCGTAAATTTTGCTTGATTGCATCACTTTCTCAGATAATGTTGGCAATGACTTTAGCAAATAGCTCTTTAGGATTAAAAATATCATCTTCATGAGCAATATTAGCATCCAATTTCATGATCATGGCACCTTTACGGTATATCAAATTATTGTATCTCATTGACTTTGCGACATAAAGTGCAAAGCTTGGGACTATACACTCTAAAGCAACCATGAGCATAATGAATGATACATTATTTTACCAGTGAATAATTTTGAAACCCAATTACGGCTGTACTTAAAGAAAATGTCCTAGTTTATTATAGCTTTCAGTCACAATCTTATAAAATTAAATAAAAGAATTACAGAAAGAGTAGAATTATACCTTTTGACAGCTATCAAATATGATGAATTTATTCTTAAATTTAGGAACTACTTCA
>NW_002060953.1:1136763-1158282 GCF_000150275.1 Trichoplax adhaerens | reverse complement strand
AGTATTATTTACTTTCTAAATTGGACTTGCAGATAATCACATATTCTAATATATATATTTTTTCTAGATTTCCAAATTATCAAATTAATAATAATCAAAATTTAAATGTAAATTACGTCTTTCTACAGTATACGGTACATAACTACATAAAACACTAAGCTCAACCGAACTACAACTTAGAATCTAAACGTTTGCGGTAGCACAGAATTGTATGCGTATAGCAAAGAAATAAAAGGTGAAATTTTTACTATATTTTATAAATATAATCAGCTATAAATTTTATCACAGTTTAAGCACAAATATTATACTAACTAAATATATCGGTTAAATTTTAATCTCACAATTTATAATAATTAACAAAATAATGCTACTTGATATTATCAAATGATAGCCCTAACAAAATAAAGGAGTTCAGAATATATTGAGATATTAGGTTAAATTTACTGAAATCAGATCAAATTAGTTGCTTTTAAAAGCGAAAATACCTACTGTGATACAAAGTTATATAGGAAGATTCTAAAAATTAACCATTATTACATATATTTTCTAAACAATTATCATATACGTTAGTAAATGATTAGGGCCTAGCGATCTAGATAAACTTCTAGAAGAGCTGACAACCTGCTCTAACTGCACGGAAAGATTCATATTTCATTCAAAAATGTGGCATTATGTCTAGTTAAATAGTTTTGAATTAAAAGGATGTAGTTCCAAATTTAGATACCGAGCTGTCACAAAACAGCTTTGTAACATGATAACGTAACGTACGATCAATAAGTTAATTCCTTGAACCACGTATCAAGGAACGATATCTACACTATCAGAAACACTTTTGCCCTACTAGCAGACTACACGAAGACTTAAACACCTCGTATTTTACGTTAAACACTAAGTTTCAGAATCCACTTTATTACACGATATGCTGCATTTATATATTATTCCTCAATAGTTCATGAGTCATAGTTAATACAATTAACATTGGAATCATTTACTGAATTAGATATTAATTTTAGCTACTGCTCCCTTAATGCAGATAACAGTATTTACGGACATAGACATGTGATGACTAATACAGAATAGTCAGATTACGATATGTCCTATCACGGAACATTTCCGTGATAATTTACAATATACCATAAGTAAATTACAATCACAATGATTCGAGCTGTAAGTAGATGATTTGCATTCCCTATTATAACTAATAATTTCAGTATGCGTATAAGTGTCACTGTCATAAAAAGTCAGTGCTATATTAAAACACAGTATATCCAAATTAGAAGTTAACTAAACAAGGATAGGCTAACAGAATTATCCTAACATAGATATTTCTACTCTAATACAGTAAATAACACTGTAACACGAGCTTTAAATTAATATTATTTTATTGAATATACATTTTGTCGTCAACCAAATATAGAGAACTTTTCTAGAACAACACCAAATATTTAATATTGTATTCTTTACTAAAAACTAGAATTTCGAAAGACCATTGAACTTATATATCAATTATCCATGATGATGTACAAATATCGGTATATTATAGTCTATTATTACAATACTGCATTGTATGGAAAAAAATACCGTACAAGTTAGAGCAGCGATGAATGTATAACGAATAACTCTTGATGGCTGAAAACGAATAATTTCTCAAGGTAAAGTTAGATTGCCTGTAATTAATAAGGCTCTTTGGCATACACGAACGTAAAATATGTTCACAGTCTGAGATTAAGTTATTTATTAGAAGCAATCTGTATCGGAATCTGCTAACTACCTAATAGATTTAATGGGCTTTTTTAGTGAAGATCTTCATCATTCTATTACGTTACTGGAAAAATTTTTCAAGAAACAGAAATTTTTAGTACAACCGTAAGCTACAAAAGATTTCAATATCATCAAAATATGATAAAAATAAGATTTTTAACTAAAGCTAACATTACTTTGGTACTTATGAATAAGTGCTTACCGCTACGTTGTATTGCGATTATAATCCTATTACATAGTAGATAGTTTATTCCTTTCTTCATTTATAAATTAAGATAATTCAGCAGCGTATATTTAAAGTACATAGTTCTAGCCTTTGAAAATCACACAAATAGTTAGTATTTGTATTAAGCTCATTTGGTTGTTACTTCTGTTATGCTAGTCATATTCAGAAATATTCTAGTACAGAGACGTTAAATGAGAGAAAAGCATTGTAGTAGTTATCAATTTTCTCTTGTCATAATGACTTAGTAAAATCACCACGCGCTTCATAGAACGAGGCGAGATCCTTATAGATACAAAAGTTGATAAATTGTGCTTATGATCTAAAATCAAACTTTATGCTAATGTAGGAATCTCCAATCTAGTGCCATCATAATGGATTGATATAGCAAACTATACAGCCCTGACACATCAGCTTTATGTGATACTGTCGTCAATATGTATATGTATGACTTCAACATATATATTCTTCTTATAGCAAACACACACTGTAGATATTACTAGGTCTTCTTCTATCTCGAACTACTTATCAAGATTACCTACGCGTGCTAACGACGGAACTTTTCCTTAAGTTTCGCGGCAGAAATGTTATAGACCTCCTTAAGCGTAAATGATAAAATAATGAATTCTCTTCATGGTAAAAAGTATTTCGTTTTTACGCCTTCTATCTACATTCACGAGCAGTTACTTGGTATATGTATACATGGAAATTAATACTTATAGACGACATGAGCATCGTATATTTCTTAGGCCTGAATTTGTTTCATTTTATATTATATTTCAAAATTAGTTCGTAAAATATTTTATTTGCACATTAATGGCTAAGCGTGGATATAATTTATATGAGATCTCGTCATTTATGTGAGCCTTAGAATCAGGTTCTATAGAAGTATAAGACCTATGTGTGAAAATAAATAATTATGATTTTGGAATAAATAGCTAGATATATAAGAGGCATTTGAAGAGGTGTAACGATTGGAGATCGCGAAGAAGAAATGCCATGTGTTGTACTATTCTTTATTCTAACTGATGTACGCGAAACTCTCCAAATTGTAATGAAGACTATTTCATCTTTAGCTAGGGTTACAGGATTTAATTGAAAGAAGATTTAACTTAGGCAAAGAGTAGTTGTTACACACGTATGTAACTCGAGGTAGGCATGGCCAGATCAAAATCTGACCTTTTCGCTCCTTCATAAATTAGGTTTATAACTAATTTACTTTCCTATACTGGAAAATGAATTAGTATTACAAGGATAGTGTTACATTATGTGCATCAGGAGTTTCTAATGAGGCTGTAAAAGGCTGATGCCTGAAAACCACTTTTTTAGTTTGTTAGTCGGTTAGTTTGTGAAATAATTTATCAATTGTTATTGATTTACCAAGACTATAATCTGGGTTATCAAGATTTCTTCAGTAATAAATAGTAGTAATTCTCTGACTACGTCGTCTATACTGTCAGTGATGCTATCGCTATACTATATTATTCGATCGTAGGAACTGAACTATTAGGTGATGTAGCTAATCTCGTCTCTTTAAGTCAGTAGAAGGCGTTCTTTGTGAGCCTTAGCTTCTGTAGATTTACTCTGTCGCTAGTGGTGTGTGACAGATCCATACGACTTATTTATGCATAATGGTGATCTTGACACCGCTACAGATCTATACTTATCTAGCTTCGAGCTATGCGCAATTAGTAGCTGGTATAAGCAATTTATAAGATTACTTCTGAAAAAATTTGTTAACAGAAGAAAATAGAATTTTGAACTACAATATCTGTAACCGAATTAAATTTCTCCGGAATTTACTATAAAAATATGACAGGACATGATAGAATAGATCAAGTACATGATCCTATCAATTAATTTTTAACTACCTCAATGTTATTTGGTGATCAATAATACAATTATAAAGGATGGAATTTAATTTCATGGCTGTTAAAATGCAGCTAGCCCAAATTTAGCTTTTAGTTTGTACTATACAGTTTAGTACACATTAAAAAATCTGCTTTAAATTAGCTTCTAATACCGAATGTACTACTTTCAGTCAGCGAAGGCTGCATTTAGATTTATTCCGTCAACGGTTTATCTATTATAGCAATAGTTAGAATAATTACTAGCGTAGACATTCACTAAACAATGTGAATCAACCCAGGATTTAAACTAACGTTCTACTCGCATGTATGATTTTAAAGTTGCTACTTAAGTAAAGGTATCATTACATAGAATGGAAGGCCTTCTTAGGCCTTGAGTAATGTATTTTTTACAATTACTATGGATATACTGGAAAATTTTTAGTAATTACCAATTTATTGGATGTAAATGCAGTTATGACTGGGTTTATGCATCTAGTTTTTAATAATACCAGCAGACTTTTCCCCTTAATATAATATACAATTAATCCCTAGCTACTACCAAGATACGTGTGCAGATTCAGAATCGATAACCACAAGTAATATCAATATCTCACATCCTTTTATCCTATTATATCTTTACTCATGATTAAGACGCAGTTATTTAGGATAACAGAACCAATTTGCCTATCGACAAAGACTAATAATTTTAAAAGAAAAAATTATTGTCCGACAATTAAACGGGCTACTCTGTTGATAGCTATTACCTTCATTTCAAAGTCAAACATTAATTAATCCGTCAGAATACTAACGTGACATCACCTTGAAAATATACATACCGATTTTAATCAATAATGAATAATATAAATGCTGACATGATTACGACCATTTAAACTATAGCATCTTGCATGGCATTGATAGTTTTGACAATTGTAGTTCAGTTTATATCGTCATATTTTTAGATCATCATGACTGACAAATTTGAACATAGCATTAATTATAGATAGACATTGTTTATGCTTAAGGTAATTATATGAATATGTAAAAGGAGCGCAAGGACAACAATTTTAGTAACAATTCCTCCAATTATAATAATACAATAATATTAAGGATTAGTCAATATTATCGCTTTATTGTTGTATTGTATTAAAGTTAATAAATTTATACAATGCTCAAAACTGTATTGGATAAATATGATGTCACAATGGCATCAAAAAGGTAAAAACATCTTAACAAAAATTAAATACTTTATCTAGGTTAAAAATACTAAAATAAAATTAATCCATTGATATTTTAATGTTATTACCATAATCTGAAATTTACCGCTAGCTTTATTAACTGAGAACGATTATTCTTTGCAGTGTTGTAAGAATAATTTAAATCTTTTATAAATACATTTTCTAAAGATGCACTATTATATAGGGCAGTGATTCTATCCAAGTTTAGAAAGTTTTTCTCGCATTATCGAGGAAAAGATGGGTTTAATTGAAGAATTTAAAATTAAGAACCTTAGTTAGTTATTTGGATGAAAGTATTGCAAATAAAATTCTGTCATTAGGAATAAGAACGTTTTTTGTGGTTGTATTGTTAACACATATGTAAAATTCAATAAACATCAAACTATATTCTTTATAGCACAAAACCAAAATAATTCATTTTTGTTCAAATTCTTGTACCGATGTATTGTTTGAAGTAATAATACTAATCTTACATGCACAATTAAAAGAGAACCAATATTGTCGCATTTGATGAAAGATTCTTGGAATATGATCAATATATGCACGATATCGATTAGATAATAATTTAATCTATTCATGCAATAATGGAGCTTATATAATACAAAATCTTTACTTAGTAAAATTTTAGATAATAGCTGTAAGGCTATGATAATCGGAATTAATTAATAGTTGCTTAGTTTCTAAGTGTGTAAATTCAATGGTATATAATTAAAATAATGCTTCATCTACAGTAGTAAAAATTAAACAAGACTCTTCATTATATCGACAAGATATTGGATGATTAGCTAATGTCTTATCCGTTGTGACAGTGTTATATACTTCATTAGAGTAGAAATATCTATGTTAGGATAACTTTGTTAGCCTATCCGTATTTAGTTAACTTCTAATTTGGATATACCGTGTTTTAATGTAGCACTGGCTTTTTATGACCGTAACCTAGTATATATCGAAATTAATAGTTATATTAGAGAATGCAAATTATCTACTTACAGTTCGAAACATTGTGATTGTAACTTACTTATGGTGGATTTTAAATTATCGTGGAAATATCTCGTGATAGGATATATCGTAATCTGACTATTCTGTATTAGCCATCAGATATCTATGTTTGTAAGTACAGTTGTCTGCATTTTTAGAGAAAAATAGCTAAAATTATTATCTTATTCAGTGAATGTATCCAAAGCTAATCGTACCAATTATGATTCATGAACTATTGAGGAAGAATACCAAATGCATTAAACGTATAATAAAGTTAGTTCTTAAACTTATGGTTTAACGTAAAATACGAGGCGTCTAAGTCTTTGTGTAGTTTACTAGTACAGCAAAAGTGTTCCTAATAGTGCAGATATCGTTCCTTGATACGTGGTTTAAGGAATTGACTTATCGATCATACATTACGCTATCTTGTTGCAAAGCTGTTTTATGATATCCGTCTAAATTGATACTGTTATAAGAACAAGAGAAAGTAACAATGTTTTAGTCAATGTCTTACCGATAGAAATACTCCGGTGTTAGGATATTTTCCTGAGATCTAAGATAAAAAATAACTTATATCATAATTATATCTTAATTAAACTAAAGAATATCTACAAACTTAATACTGGATGCCCTTGAAAGTATAAATGATACGTATAAATTTACAAATTCTAATAGATGTCAAAGTATAATAAATTTTCGATTCATGAAAAAAATCTCCTAAGTAGTATTGCTATCTTCAATTACGTAGGATATAGGGTTGTACATAATCGCGCTAAAACTAATTTTTTATAATTAATTGCTCGATGATAAGTAACAGTAACAGCCGTAATTAAAAGATTTAGTTATCAATTCTTATGCATCCTCTATCCGTTGAGACTATTCTAATTCAATGTTAAAAATCAATTTAATGTTAAAGCTTCAGAATCTAGCTTTATTTCTGGCATTTGAATTTCATTTCTATAAGAATTACTAGCTTAGCTATGAAGATATTTACTCCGCAGTACTAGTTGACAGGTATCGATATCATTAACTGAATCATATGCAAGACCTTGTTTATCCCCTATTAAATTCTGAAGAATCAAGACGTTAGCACGAAATCGTGATCTTGTATTACAGAACGCTAATTTTATATGCTATTGATATAAACTGAAATTTGTAACGAGGAAATGTTAGAACTATTGTAGAAACTATACCACGAGTCTACTGCCAGGTTTTTCCTCCATGACATTAACCCTCAGAACGACTCTAAATACTGACGATCTCCTATAGTCAGGAAGAACGGTAACACAACTAGTCTCTCTTAGACATTACTTAACCCAAACTTTATTGGAAGGTCAGTCAATTTATAATGAAACGATACAAATATTAGTAATCAATTTATAGATAATGTTATAAAGCTATGCAATTATCTATTAAAAATATTTAAAAAGTCATAGATAACGCTATTTAAACATATTTCTAGATGAATTATCATATAAAATCTATGTTATGACAGCTACGCAAAAGTTACTCCGTTACAGCTATTAACATTAACAAATAAATAAACCGGTGAATATTAATAAAACGTGAAAATGGAGCGTGTAGGTCGCAAATTCATAATCGGCGTCGCTTACATAACACAGCATACACATAATTTAGAAATTCAATAAAGGCAGCTTTATTTACTCGAGTCATTATATGCATTCTCAACGTTCAGAAACCGAAACTATCCTCCATTCTAAAGTTTAACGTATTTATTAGCTTTTTTTTAAGAATAATATCCAGGTTGTTAATTGCTTTTTTTATTAGGTTTAGTGTTGTTTAAAGGCCTCGCATGTTATTAACGGCTGACAATTAGAGTACATATTGTCCATCCTTACAGTATCTTCCGAATTCGTAAATATCTTAGTCACAAACCAGCTTCGTGACAAGGATAACGTAAAATAAATCTCTAAATCTCTTAAAATCTGCGGATTCAGTATTCCTACTCACAAGAATTTAGACCCCTTTGATTCTACGTTAAACTCAGCTAGACAATTGAGAACTACTTTACTCAACTATCTGACGGGCTTATATACCCTTCTACAGCAGCTAACATTCACGAGTTATGTTATAAAAATACTTAGGTAAGAACATCTACTAACTAATTTTTCACAGCCGAACAGCAATATGTCCATTCACAGAATTATTTCAGTGCACATTACAGCAAAGCATTAAATTTACAGTAACACATTTATAATTAGAGTAATTCCTATTGTAAGTAACTAGTTGTAATATATTATCACTATATTATATTAACCAAATTTAGGTATTTCTTCACGGTAGTTCGTACCGTGACAATCTTTTAAACGTGATTATAATATCTCGCTCATGATCTGTTTTTAAAAGGTAAAGTAATTATTTCTTGTATGATATCAGCTACTTTATAACTTTACTATGAAACTAATTATGAGGTTACACAATAATGAAGATGTCATGTCAGTATTGTATGCATCAACATCAATCGATTAAAAAGTTGTCCCAATAATTTGAAATTATGTTAGTGCATAACTAGTATATAAGTTTACGTTATGATATATTTTTTTTAAATATACTGTAAAGAAAAAACGCCGCATTTGTGCTCATATGCACTGCTAAGCTGACTAAAAATAGCTGTATATAGTATAATAAATTCCCTTCAAAATAGTGAAGTAAGAACTACAGTTTCTTGTATCTTTCACTTCATTACATAAAAATCACATTTATCTTACGACTATCAAGGACTATCTACCTACAATCAGACTACTAAATTTTGCAGCCAAATTCATGACTTCTACGTGCAATTGGTTACAGGATGATTAATAATTTTAATTTTAAGCTAAGTTGAGGCTGTACAGTGTATATTTTAGACATCATGTTAGCCTACTTTCTTTAAAAGTTGGTTCGTGATTCACTGTAATATTAGCATACAAGTATTGAGGGTTTCAATCCTATCAAGATGATCCCACTGGTTATCTACAATAAGTGATTGCCCCACAATGTAATGAACAAGTACCTTTTGGCATGCAAAATCGCAAATTATAGGCCTAAAATATAAAGATATTCTAATCGCTAGAATATTTTGATTAAATTAGGACATTCTGATCAATTGTACCTTTGCAATTATGAGAAAGGTGTATTGAGTGAATGAATACGGAATCCAATAGTGAACTGGACATTACATTTAATTTAGGTACAGTTTCTATTCCATCTACGGCTTTCTTACCAATACTTCTGACGAAGCAATAACTATTTAAAGCAACCTATTTTGAAATCTTTGCTGTTAGCTTCGGTAAATGATTGAATTTTTATCAAAAATGCTAAAACTAAAATTTTAATGAACCTGGAAATAAATTAAGCCGGACCTAACGTGAAGGCATCAAGTTTCAAATAAAGCTCTCAGTTACATACTATTTTGACTATTGAAGATGATAAGATCCTTTGACCTCGTCGTAAACAACTAAATTTTGGCATCCATGTGACTTAATTTGAACCCAGATTAAATTCGGATTAGCAATAAAGCTAATTTTATAGTATTGGAGAGACAGTGGGAAAGTTGAAGGTATTGGATTCTAAAATTTACTTCAAACAAATAATAATAAATTATTGATTTTGATTGAAAGCCAGATAACGTCTATTGTAATTTTTTATTACTAATAGCACAGTTAATAATTCATGTCCACGAGTATGCTATGATTTTTTTGTAACCTCTGCGATTATGTTACTTTTAGACAAAGTCAATAAACATCTTTTCTATCAATTAATTACTGCAATTTTTTATATGTAGCTTAAATTATTTTTTATAAACATTCTTGTGTATACTTCTATATTTTCCAAACTTGGTTCTATGTATATATACATTTTAAATTCGATAAAATTATGTTTACCGTCAATTTATAACTTGATTATTTGACGTAAAAGCCAATGCTTAGTGGTTTAGAATTAAAGTTAGAAAATAGCTATCTATAACTATACATTTCTAAAGTAATAACTAATAGGTCCTAGCTAAAGCGCTCTCACTAACTAATTCAATCAATACTATCTAGATGCTACATATAGCATGTTCAACTTGAATTGCAGTATTCTTATAACCGAGGTACTCGAATAAGCTAAATAAATATCGGTAATGCTATCTTGATGTCTTCCTAAGCATCAATATTTAGCTTCACTATGCTTCATTACTTGGCTGGCGTAAATCAAAATCGATTAATTTAAGGAAATAGATGTAAGCTAATGCAATAAGTTATTTCAAATACAACAGAAAATAATGCTGTCTACGCAAATATTAAAAATGGCACAGTGTCTTTTGAAGAGACCATTATTAATCATTAATTGTAACTATGCATCATCCATAATTAATGGCCTTGATAGACTATGACCATACTTATTTCAAGGCCGTATCACAAGTTTATTATGAATAATAAAATTAGAATGTACTATGAAAGTAGTGTAGAATTAACGACAGGTGCATTTTAATGCAACAACTTAGAGAAATACTGGAATCTTTTCTTTTAACATAGAATGCTTATCTAATTAAGAACCTTTTATTAGATGATATTATTATTCTATTTTCTATTCAATAACTTTAATGTTGAATTAGAAAAGAATATTTATTGTTCGATGGATGAGAATTTTCCGCTGTCAAATCAAATGTAAACTCATCAATTTAATTATCTTGGGTATATCTTCAAGGTATCCAAAGTTCCTAATTCATTTTCTCTCAGCAGTACTATAGCATGGCTTTATGATGGCTATTTAGCAGATTTTCAGAACCAATAGTTTTGATCTGGATGCCTTTTCAAATCCTAACAAGCGATTATCATTTGAAGTATACCTATTAAAATAATATTATCAACTTCTTTCTATCTCAACCAACATACAACCAGCATCATTTATTCCTGCATTTATAACAGATTGGTATTAATGATATTAATCTTTTTAAATAATTTTTTATTTTAAAATATTATTACAAAAATTAACAGCCATAAATCAACTTTTCTTTTATTGAAGAAGCCAACTGTTCTCTGTTAAGGAATTTTCTCAACTCAAACCTTGCTGTAAGATCATTACCACTTTATCACGACTTTCCAACTTGATTTATGTAGCCATTTCTATTCTTTGAAAGCACTAATTAAAATTGACCAACATCATTTAAAGGAACCAGTCAATATTTTGAAATCATCTCTAGAATCAATTAGCAGCTCCAAACTATAGTTGATTAAAAATAATTTCTGAATTCAAGTCTAAATACTTTCATCGTTCGTCTGTGCCATTCATCCAGGAATTGTCAGTGCAATTCTGAAAGCTTTATGCTGTCACTGTCATTTCAATAATAATATAATAGTTTTAATTTCTTCAGTCGTCTCTGTTCAAGAAGATCACATTGGGCCAAAAACCTTCCTAACTTTCGTTGATCAATTTTAAAGTATTTAAACTATCCTATCGTTTTTTTCTTCTTAGTTTAATCTTGATTTATTTTCAAATTCCATCATGGCAAGTAGTGGTTTTAGCACCACAGTTAGTACAACTAATTCTACTAATTCTTCTGAATCCGTTTATGATGGAGGAATCGGTACACAAATTGCTTTCGGTATGGTTGCTGGTATTTCCGTTGTTGGTAATGCCTTAGTCTTCATTGTGCTCATGTATAGCCGTAAATTACGAAGTTATCCGCACGGTGTTTTAATTTGGAATTTAGCTCTTGTCGATTTTCTAACCGGCATCTTTATTATCGTTACTCCGGAGCATATTATTAGGGATGGTTACATTCAACCACCACCTGGTTTGGGTGCTCATATATTTTGTGTGGCTATTGGTTCAGAGGTATTTACCTTTGGATTTGGTTTTATATCCATGTATACATTGGTAGTATTAGGTATTGAAAGACGGTATGCCGTAGTCAAAGCCAATCTGCATCCTCGTTATTTTACTTTAACTCGTACTCGAATCATGTTAGTCTTTGTCTGGATTTGGGGTTTCGTCTTAGTTTTAGGCAACCTCTGGCAAACTCATTATTATCCAGATGAAAATCCATCATGCGTATGGAAAAATTTACCTGATGAAGCACTGCATTTTACGATTTACTCACTTTATTTTTTCTTACGGTTTTTATTACCGATGGTAATGATAATCGCATGCTATCTTAATATCTTGCGCTACATGAGAACGACCATTCGCAGCTTTTCTGATCAAATGAAACGCAACACGGCTGCTTATAAAATGAGAAACAAAATTACCATTACTTGTGCTGTGACATCATTAGCTTTCTTTCTGTGCTGGTTGCCTAATATCGTCTATTTCACATTAGCTAATTTAAACCTTCTGAAAACGGGCAACGATGGCCATTTTCTTACCAAGTTACTTGTCCTACTCAATTCTGCTATTAATCCGTTCATTTACGCTAGCACTAATCCTTATTATCGTCAAGAATTTCGCAAAATGTTGCATCGATTTCAATGTCTAAGTAATAAAAAACATAAGCCTAACCCCGGAATAACAAATAGCTTTAAAATTCCCGAAATTATTTTACCAAATAAACAAACTGGATCGAATCCTGCATTGGCATAAATAAGGACGCAACTTTTCTTCAATACAATACCAATCATCTTTCATATACTGTAAATTATGGGCACTCAAACATTAAACGAAGAGATGACTGAACAAAGCTAAAGCAGCGCCTAGGCTATATTTTACGGATAATCGAAAAACTATCCAGCCTTTTAATGATATGGAATACTATTAAATATTTTACTCGTACAGGTAACAAAAATATACTCGATGAATGTTTTATTGCAATGAATTCAATAAAATATCCAATAGATAGACTAAGCATAAGCAATTCTAAAACTTGATATTAATACGCGCTATGTTATATAATTCTCAATAAGACTAAATTTTACATATGAATATATATACAAGATTTAAATAAGTCAAGACTGCTTGCCTAGAAATTAGCTAGGGGCAGAAATTTAATATTATTTAGGGAAACAAAGAAAAAATTGATTGAAAATGTTGTATTGATAGATTGCTTCTCAACATCTTCCAGAAATGAATTTAAAAATTATTAAAATTTCTTTTTTTGTCATGGTCATCAGCAACATATAAATAGAAAGATAAGTTTTCTTCATAACATGTACAGTAAATTAATAGCTTAATTACAGATAAAATTTCCATTTTATTATAACCTATGTTTTGTAAACGGTTAAAGTATTTTTAGCATTTAGACCGAAAGTTACAATTGCTTCTCGTCACCCTGACGAGAAGCATAATGTCTATGTACTTATATAAAAAGTTATCATCTTCTTACCAGAAACTCATCCTATAGACAACCTGAAAGAATTACTTTCTCTATTGAAAGTATCATTGATTATAATTAATCATATTAACCTACTAATAGGGAAAGATAATTTTTTGGCCAAAAGATATTATACAAGTTTCAAACCGTATAAAAATTTTTCTTGAATGCGCTTTTTACAGGTGTTTAAACGCATGAAATGGCATTAAAATGATACTTTTATTGCTTTCTTCCATTTATCATATTAGTATAGCTTGCTAAATTTCAACTTTATTTAGAAGTTTATTGAAGATAGAATCAGAAATAAATTATTCAGCCTGAAAGCTTATGTACCATCATTGTTGACGATTTTGTAAATTGCCTAAACTTAATATCCTTTCTGGCAATTACTGTATAAGTATTTTCTTTGTTGCAATATTTATGTCTCTTTTTATTCTTACGCCCGTCGATGAAAATATTACTGAAAGTGTGAGATAAATTGGTCTGCCCAGAAATATGTTATCTATATTACCGTAACTGCTAAAATGGATAACGAATTAGACATAAATTACGTCCACTTCTACTTGTATATGAACTTTTCATAGCTTAGCAATGTCTGGCTTTCTAATTTTAAGAGTTAATGTGGTTAAAAAAAGTTCGGTTTATGTATTGGTATTAATTGTTTCGATTCTACCGTTTAATGTATTCAAAATGAAGATGATACTATTACTAAATATAACTTAACGAGATTATTCTAATTCGACATAGTTCTAATAGAACTAGGATCTGTTGAACTATTCTATTTATTCATCAACCCATTGTAATAATGATCATACGCATATGGTAGAAGAGAATTATTACGAATTTGAATAATTCAATGAATAAACAAATGAAAACTAACTCAGTCTTTCGATTTTCTTTTATTCCAATAAGTAGAGAGACATTTACCTCATCTATGATAAATTCTATCCTTCTTTTGTACAATATCTATTTCATTATGTTACTCTATAGCATGTTGGGGAGTCAAACATAACTACGAGTATTAACGAGTCATAGACTATTTTGTCAATTCATTTTAAAACCTACAATTGCT
The DNA here is from genome assembly GCF_000150275.1 of Trichoplax adhaerens. Taxonomy (NCBI): domain Eukaryota; kingdom Metazoa; phylum Placozoa; class Uniplacotomia; order Trichoplacea; family Trichoplacidae; genus Trichoplax; species Trichoplax adhaerens. The sequence continues at coordinate 1,143,872 of NW_002060953.1, read as the reverse complement.
GAAATGTAGCTATTCATCATTGTCCACTAATAGCAGTTGTTACTAGTTGGTACAATGTATATTTTGCTGAGAAATTGAAATTGCAGCTCTCCATTCTATAACATCGGTATAATAGCGTCTGATGATCTAAATTCATTGAAGATAGGCATTTGAATTTATTTTTCAAAACTTTATAGGTACTGTACTATAGAATTTTATCATATTGCTATTTAATAGTAGTAAAACGACGAATAATTAACTATCTTTAAGTTGGATAATTCCCTGATCAATATCTTTTCCTTAAGTGGTTATTACCAAATCCGTAAAAGGATGAGAGGAGAAATGTATACGTTTATGAAACTATTTTAAAATTGCCCAACGATATTGCATCAATTTGTTTTCCTGGATTGTATTCCTACTTTCCTTTCACTGTCTTATTGAGTCAACAGTACCTGTATGCGATATTTTGAGATAATGATAATGTTAATAATCATTGTCAATAACAACAGACAATGGCTTATTTTATCACATTTTGTAAGCAATCAGGGATGAAATTTGCTAGTAAATCAAGAAGCACAACAATTACATCTGACGTCCATAGGACAATAAGATTTCTTATTTTTTGTTTTGAACAGAAATGAAACTATAAAGAATTCTGCTTTAGTCTGTGTGTTGACAGTTTATATTAAAATCTAAATGAAAGAAACTACCTTATTACTATTATCCCAAATGGACGGCTTAATTTTATATGCGGTTAAATAGTTTCCGTACCTAAAAGGTTGTTTACGACTAAATCTGACGCATTGAACCTATGAAGCTGTATCAACAATATGCAGAATTTGTCTTGATGATAATATTGAATGAAAATAGTAAAGAACGTTTAGGATTTTAAGCTGCAATTTAACTGAAATATCCTTACAGTCATACAAAGTAACTTAATATTTTGATTGTAGACTATTTGCCATGTTTAGTTTGATGTACGGTAGTGTCTTTTCTATATTTATCTTATGATATTTAGTGGCCCATAATTATGGACTGTAAGGATAGACTCTATGCTAGAGTACATATAACTATATACAATAAGACGCTGAGCAACTAATAAGGTTAGAGGTAGAAATAAAACTGTAAATCATATATTAGTATATGCTTAGTACATTGTACTTTGAGAGATAGGAATAATGTCTACGAAAATATCGTAATTATTTCATATTGGATTAATGATGATTCACAGTAAAATATTGTAACTACTAATAAGCTGAATATGTGTAAAATATGGTAGAATGCTGCTATGCTAATTGTAGCTGCGAAGGTAGCGAGAGAGAATAAAAGCAGGAGGCATTAGATTATCTGATTGTTCTTTCTAGAAGTCTTTCAGTAGTTGTATTCGGCTACAGTAGAGGTATGTGTAGATAGTCTTTGTATTAGATCTAGTAAAGTCCTAATTTTTGCGATCGAATTTTATCACAAGTGATCATTGATATTCCCACGTTTGGAAAATGTGAATATTTAGCATTGAAAATTGATAACAAAAATCAAATTGAATTTGCATGCCGTGGTATTCTTTGTCAATCACACAATAATAATCCTCTGATGCCTTTTATCAAGAAAATAATTTACCGTGTTAGCTCTATAATGATAGTAAAATTTTGATCATAATCCCTATCTCTAGTTTTATATCTTAGTGGGCTTAAGTTAAGGCATATAGTCAATAATGTAGCAAATTAATATATGTCGGTTATTAAAATTGGCTTTCGAAACAGTTTTCGATGGAATGTTGTTTACCTTTTAGCTTAACTGTATGTTTTACCTCCATAAATAAGTTTAATAGCAAATTTTCTTCCGTAGCGCAGAATATTTTTATCATACTTATTTATCGACATTAATAATACTCGAAATTGAATTTGGAAACGGATATTTGGTCTACGCGAATAACTCACAACGTTAATTACCATAGTGATTTTATTTCCTTAGCCTAAATCAAAAGTTTGGCAATGATCTCTCTAAAGCTAATAGATCTTAACTAAAATTTTTCTTAAAAACTTTAAGGAAAGAATTTGTAGACAATGACAATATTTCTTTATAATTGGTGATAATAGTCGATATTTGTTTTTTTGAAATGCTTATAAGGATAAATATACGTTACTTACATACGGGGTGCACACATTAATTAGGTTGATTACTCGATATTTTTGTAGAGCACTGAAGCTATATTAAGTTTGGAAGGACTAAAAGTAGAAATTATTATGCTCATGGAATGATTTCTCAAGTTTACTTAAGCTTTAACTAATATCAGGTAAAAATTATCCTGATTTCTTTAACGCAAAGAACATCGCAAATTATAATATTTATAACTTTTGCCTCATAAAAGAGTGACACATTTTAATGAGAAAAATAACCTGCTAATGAAATTAAATTCTATTGAATTATTTTTATACTTACAATAGATCCTTATTATAAAATATAAATAGATAGAATTATTTGAGATATTTTCATTAGATAAGATTTTCATTAATGTCATCTCGTGACATTTCAGACTTATCTACTTATTCACTTCCATAATTATTTGATATAATTCCATATTTTATAGCCTATAGAGAAATATGAGTGAATAAATAAAATTAAGATCGGTGCTTTATTGATTCGGTAAAGATTCAGTAGTGAATCAATCTAGTGTACGGCATCTCATATGGAATATTACACCAATTAAGATAATATCGTAACGATTTTTGAACTTTTTTGTTTGTAAATAGTAAATAGAAATTAGTGCTGACGTAATTTTATATAGGAAATAAGTTAGCCAGGAGCAGAAGATCTTCTCTGGAGTTGGAAAGAAATATTAGACTCAATTACGTATGGTTACCGAAGCTATTAGCCGAATTAGAGCTTAGAATATTACTCAATGTAAAAAATAACTTTCCCGATAAGTGTTCGTGAATACCACTTCCGCATTATGTAGTCCAGATTGTGATAAAAATAGATTTACTATTCTTACACCATACTATATTTGACAGAGGCCCTTTCTCTCACTCTATGCCCTCCTTAAGAATAAGATAAAAATTATAAATAAATAAATATATTGATGTTATTACATAAATATAGCATAATTTGACAAAAATATAATGCGAAAATAAGGGTGTGATGGCCATTGAAAATAATATCCTATTAATTATAGTGATGTCCTATTTCAATGTTAACATAGTCCTATCTGCCTCGCTCACCACTCAGTGAACTAATTTCTTTTCACTAATCAGTAATCATTGGGTAGATAAATAAAAATTTATTTGAATAATTTCTCACAGTACCAAATACATTGATAATCTACATATGTTCTATTTTTCAGTTTTAATGCGATACGATATTTACAAAAATAGTAATTATTAATTGCAATTCGAAGTACTTATACAGCACCTCTAGTAAACGCCATAGATAGTAAATTTCAAACAACATATTACTAAATATACTGATAATATATTTATGCTATTCAGATATTCTGTAGCTGGTAAATACCGTTAAATGAGTTATGATTGGCTAATTTTTATTTATGAATCACGTACTCATTATTATACAGGTTATCCAAAATGACATGTTTTTATTGACTTGAATAACGTGTTCGTGATGTGCATGTAGCCTTCTGTTAATAGCTTTATGATTTGTTGGCACAGCTTAATTTGATATAGCGATATTCAAAACGTCAGTAAACTATACGCCAGGATACCACATTTTAAAAGAAATAATACTATACTTTGTAAGATTCTATAAATTATCGGTCTTACCGAATTATATTATCATGCTATATTAAATTTATTCAGTGATATAGCATAAGAAATAAAGGTACTTAAAGTAAAACTTTCCATTTAATTTATGGGAGGTGTATACCGTTCGCTAATCTACTTTAAAAAATAATATCAAGTACAGGATCAACATAACAACATTTTATTTACGATCTATTTAATTAAAGCGAATTGTAAATTAGACTAACTTATTTGATAACATAATGCGAAATAGAAACGCTAATAAATTTATAGCTTGTCAATTTTGGTCTATGATGCTGTAAATATACTAATAGATATGCGTATATTCATTGACATAACAAAGTTATTTATAGTCATCTGAGTTGTGCTATAATATTAATAATTATACAATTACAGTACATGCAATTGGATTGTAACACGGTACTTTAGTGATTATTAGCTATAATACAATTTATGCGGTCTCTCTTACTTACTTTAAAGTTCTTAGTTTTTTAAAAGTAGTTGTGGGCTTATTTAGTGAGCAATAGCGTTAAATACGGCATCGAAATAAAATATAGTAATCAAGCTTACCTAATTTATGGGAAGACTCAAAGGTCAGGTCATGTTCTGATCATGACTGTATATGTTCTATGTATACCCTGGCGTATTTTAAAATAGAGCATAAAGGGAAGGTCTATATTATTTCTGCCGTGAAACTTAAGGAAAAGGTTCATAGCTGTCACGGATAATTAATCTTGATCAGTACTGTAGTTCGAAATAGGTGAAAATGCAGAAATATCTCCGGTATATCTTTGTCACGAGAAGTATAAGTAAATTTATATAGGCAGATATGTACAGTATTGTACAGAGTAAGTAATGACAATTATAACGTAAGATAGATGAGTATGTAAGATTTAATATTAATATGTAATCGTCTGTAACTCTTGATATGGATGTGTAAGATTTCACTATATGAGACAACATAGCCTACATCATAGCCCTAAATTTGGCTAGTAGAGTTTGCGGATCATGATAGTACGTTGCGTTCTTAGTGAAAGCATATAAACATAGGTTGATGAACAAAATGATCAATTTTTGAAAGCTACTCTCGGAGTAAATATCGTAAGATAATAAGATACATAAGATAGGTGATAAGTAGATATTTTAAAATTTTATTTTTATTTTACATATTATTCGTGACTGAGACTTAGATAAAATTGTATTAGTTTCTGTACCTGTAGAAGAAGTAGCTGTCTTGGTAGTAAGTAAGCAGAAATGGCGAACTGATACATTTAGCAAATTTTTTGTGTGAGTATGCTATAGTTCCAGGCTTAACCTATGGACCATTAATGATACACGACGATAATTATTTTAGTTAAAAAATGTATTACTCTTTTTACGAGAAAACGATCATCTATCTATTCAATTTACTTATTCATATATTATAGTAATCATTTTCCTTATTATATATTTCTATATCTACGGTACTATTTTCGATTAAGACTGCTAAACTATATCGTTATGCTAACAAAGGGTAAGATGTTTATGAATTTATGTATATTAGATACAAAATGTAATACTACCCGCAAGGTAGGGATGTAGTGAATTACAATATTAGAAAGCAATTGATGTTGTCGAATATTGCCTTCCTTGGTACTAGACTTACATTAAGATACTACGTAGAAAGTGCTTAAACTGTTACATCAATGCATTAATAAATCTATTGGTTTAAATTTCATTAGAGTTGAGTTACTTAAGTACTATAATTCGAGGCCGGAAAATATTAGTAAATATTAGTTAATGATGTAGGATCCTTCTAAGTGACTCCAAGTTAAGCGAAACTATCACTTATTCTCTCTTACTGATCTCAACTTAAGGTTAGTTTATGTAATTTCAACTTTGAGTAATTTTAAATAATGAAATTTGTTATTTATTTAATAGGGTTGAAAAATGTAAGCTCAAAAGTTGGTGTTACTACATTAAATTTATTCTCGATATGCACAAAACTATACTATTAATATATATACTCGTATACATATACTACTGTGCGAGTTCGTAAGGTATGAATATTAGTAACGGCTCAATTGCGGTTTAAATCAATATATGTATTTCCGTATTCTCAGCAGTAATGTTTGAAGTATTGTTGTTGTTTTTAGTATAAAGAATATTAATGAAATTATTTATCACCCGAGTACGAAAAATCTTTTATTTAAAATGGGATTGCTTTCATTCAATAAAATGTAGATATATCGTGTTGGAGTCGCAACAGTAGCTCATGATGGCTAGCATAGAGTCCTACAAGTTGATAAATAGCTCTCTGTAGCAAAAAAATTGAAGTTATTATCTGCAATATCAGTATGGGATCTAGCATTCGAATAGTAATTGTAATTATTATTAATCTACAAGTAGCTTTGCTATATCGATAAGAAGAAGCGCTGATACTTTGCCTTTTCGTTAATGCCGATTTAACTGGTGACAGATATAGAGTATGCCATTTACTAACCGAAATATAGTTTTAATGTCTTTTATTACAAAACAACATTTTTCGTTAGCGGTGCTTGTTCCAGTATTATTCCATATGCTCTATTAAATGAATGACAAAGACTTCAGCTAAATTAAGATTCTTTACTATTTTTATGAGTAATAATGTTTAAACCAATTACAGAGCATGTTCTACATTCTGATATACCATGTTAATGCAGTAATTTTACGCGTGCTTTTAGGGTCTTTCTGAATACAGCAGATAATATCGTAAGATTAATAGCGAGGTATTACGACTAAAAAGATAGCATCCTGTATAGACTTTATACTTCATTGTGTACAAAATTACTTTCAATTGCTTTTAAAATATTAATTAACAATCTTGCTTCATTTAGGTTTATCGGCGTAAATTCATAACAAGATCTTGTGCAGAGATACCCTACATAGACTTTTATACTATATCATGGTGTTTTTTTTTTATTATGCAAAGAGATGCTCTATATACGAACAGAGTCGAGATTTTATGATGTAGGAAATGAAGAATTTCTATTGGCTTTTACAATTTTAATTATCACTCCAGGTCTATTTAGGTTTGTCTCTATCGCGCTCATAGCGAAACTTATTGCGAAGAGATACCCTACGCAAACTTTTATGCGTTTTTTAAAGAGTTTAATATTATTTCCGTTGGCTTTTATAATCTTAATTTGCAATCCTGATCTGTTTAGGCTATCCCTACTAAATCAATTTGATCTATGCGTTTTGTGCTACAAAGACTATTAAGCAAATATTGTTAGCACTGATGGATAGAATTGCAGTTAGTCTTAGAGTTAATAGTTATTGCAATGGCTCATAAACTGGCTTATGCGAGTTCCTACAGCAAATTGTCTATGCTTTGCTTGTTGTCTGGCATATAGTATG
>NW_002060953.1:1017786-1136713 GCF_000150275.1 Trichoplax adhaerens | reverse complement strand
TCCAATTAGAAGTTAACTAAATAAGGATAGTCTAACAGAATTATCCTAACATAGTTATTTCTACTGTAATACAGTATTTAACACTGTAACAACTGGCTTATGCGAGTTCCTACAGCAAATTGTCTATGCTTTGCTTGTTGTCTGGCATATAGTATTGAGTGAGAAGTATCGTGGCCCTATAGGTATCTACTCGTATACTTTATAAATCAGCAAAGAGTAGATTATGAATTCATGATAATATAGTATGGCGATCAGGATAACTTTTCACTGACGATACAGTTACAAATCGACTTCTCGTTTGCTTCGAATTAGAAAATGATAAATTTTACTCTAGCACACCTGAGCTCTACTTTGTCCTGATCATGTACTTTTAGCTCTTAGTTGTTATAACTGATTGGATGATATTTAAATTTTTTTTAATTGATCTAGATGGTAAGCAAGTTTTTAGAGTGATATCCTCATTATCGCTACTTTAGGTAGTACCAGTAACCCTTAAGATAGTGATAGCTGAAGTTAATTCCCTATTATATAATATCTTGAGATGTTGAAATTACAATCTGCTATTCCCATTGCAAATTTGCAACACAAAGCAAATATAGAGAAATATTTATGACTCAGTACATCACCTGGGCATTATTTGTAGCTACTTGTTTTGCTTATTTAAAGCGCAACTCTTCACAATAATAATTTTAGGCTTTATCTTCAATTTAAACGACACAGTAATAGGCTTTAATTAACTCTAAGGAAAAACATTTATTACGTAGAGAAGATTTTATTCAACTCTATCTATTTTGAATATAGCATTACTGCAATCATGATGGACATTATTGAAGATTGAATACGTGCTTACTGATACAAGATAGCTATTTCTTTCCAACATTATACATAACAGTGATATACCACAGCGTAAGACAGATATATTAATGGCTGCACTCTTTATTAACATTAATACTGATGATTTTTTATTTTGAAAGCGAGAGAGACACTATAGTTAACATCCTGTATATTGTGTAACAAGTAATTTTATTACTAATTCTACGTAGCTCGTTTAAAATAGTCGCCGAAATTAAGATTTGAAATATTAATTCGCTAGTTTCTAATACCATAGTTGTAAAGAAGTTAGATATCATACATCCTTATTGATTAGGGCTTTGGATTGAATTTAGTTAAAGCAGTGATGAAAACATTCAAATCATTTTTCTTGAGAGTGATTAGGTGCAAATAGTTTATTCTTTACTAAACGTCGAAATATTTTCTAATGTATTTCCTGAAACCATTGGTTATCCACGGTCCTTCACCAAAACCAGATTTAATGTATTGAAATGAGAAAGCAAGATTTGGGTAGAGAGCATAGTACCTGTTTTCATGCTTGTAGCAAGAGCCAACTACCCTTGCCCATTTAGATAGGCAAGATCAAGAAATTACAATACTAATGATATTTTCGACGATTAAAGTAGTATCGGCCTCGAAAGTAGTGATTAGAGCCATCACTAGGTCTGTAGCGGCGTCGTCGACTAATAAACACATTATATAGATGACCTGGTAAACTGGAAGTAGGAATAGGACGACCAAAATGTCTAATAGAAGGCCATGACAAATAATGGCGACGACGGCGGCGACGACGACGACGACGTATCCACTAGTTAAATAACAATAAGCAAAATACACACGAAGCGAAAATCAATTTATAGCTTTACGTGGCTCATATTCATCGATCAGCGTCGCAAGCATTTAAAATCGACGAAAGATACTTGTTATACTGTCTTAGCCATCGTCGTAGAAAGTAGAATATTTTTATAGGTAGTAATTATCAAGTCTCTATTAACTAAAGGCATCTGTTGCATGAAATGAAATGAAATTGACATTTGAACTTACATGATGTTTCTCCGTGGCCTCTTCAGCAAGTCGGTCATCGTCTGCCAATAGATCATCTTGGGCAATGTCTTGATCATTCGCATTATGAGCTAAACTATCTTCTAGGGATGAAATATCCTCAACGTTGAATTCTCCGTTAATAAGATAGTTTTCATCATAGTTTGCATGTTTTTCTTTATCATGGGGTCCGTTAATAGTAGCAAGGCTAGCATGACTGAGAGAAGCCTGGTGAAGAAAGAATATGGCATACGCGAGTATAATTAACGCCTTCATTATTTTCGTTCTTTAATCATCTGCGCGGGGAAAAAATTGTCATAACCTAAGTCGTATATCGATCAGGGATCTAATTTAACAGAAATAGTTATCGTACATTAATACTGTAGCGCCAATGATCGACAGTATGCTTGAAGGCTACACTTCATTAGGAAAGTAATGAAATTCATTTAATACATTACCAATAGGAATAACCGACACCATGTAAGTTTTTGCAGAATTTTATTGATGGACGGTAATATTAGCATTAACGTTGATGATTGTGACCGAAGGCCATGAGTTCGATTGGACGAATAAACGTGATAGTACAAACATTTATACTGACTGATGAGTAATATCCTTTAGCGGGAGGTAAGAGCATCTAATTCAATCCAATATAAAATAGCTTGTTGTCTACCATTTACGATTGATTGAATAAGGGAATACGGTACACTGTTATTGCAGCAAACAAAATCATTTTATTTACTACTCCCAAGTATGCTTTTCATCATCACCGCTTGATACCTATTCTTTTACTATTACCAATGGAATTAAAGAATTAGGCTTGATATTGATGAATACTATTTTGATTGTTTGGATCATGTATTACAGGCATGCTTTGCCGACACAGCTGTATCATACTACAGATGAAATAGTGCTGGTGAGATTATTTCAAGACTAAACTGATGTCCGGCCATATTAAGAATGTATTCGGCTCGATCTATACTTATATAGGAGTTCTTTCGAAGAGTGAGTATTTTACGATTTTCAGGATGTTATTGCAAACCATTTTTGTTTGATTAACGCGTCGATCGTACTTTATTCATGAACTATAAATTAACCAATAGCTCTTAACACGTAGTAAATGGGTTATCAAGTAATAACAGAATGCAATTATTTGAATTAATTCATGGATTACTAAGCTAGATGCACCAATATTCACGCATCAGCCGAGTATGCAGACGGTCCATTCTAAATGGACTGATTGTTACTAAATTATTATAATTCATATTGCATGGAATCGGTTACATCGGATTGCCAGCAGAACTTTAATGTAACCGTTCTTCTTACCTCTATGGCTACATGAAAGTTCTGCTAGGAAACAGCTACAGTATAATTGTGCATAGGATTGTCAATGTTTATTTAATTGAATTTCTAGTGAATAAATTCAATTAGGACCTAGTGATTTGGGGAAAACAGACAAGGAAGATCCATACTAAATAGTTATTGTTCCCCTTTTTCGGCCATATTTGGTATTGTAGAAAAGTCTGTCCGCCTGAGGGGAGGTGATCAGTCCAGCTGTCCACTGTCCAGGTCTTCCTCTAACACCGTGAGTACTGTACACAGTGTGTACTGTACGAGGAAAGTAGAGATGACATCATCTTTTCTTCAGGTCCTTGGCGTCCAGTTGTCCATGGATTATACAGTTCATTAATGAATGTTCTACCTATGTGTGTTTACTGTCAATCTATCAATAAAACCTCCTCTTTATCCTTTCATCACTTTTAACATCAATCATTTTATACTGCAAGAATCATATTACACTGTAGTCTTCAGGTTAGAAGTCTGTATTTTGCAATGCTGTCATCATACTATAGAGTAGAATAGTATCGATTAGTCCTTGAGTGTGCACTGTACAGTATGCACGCCAGTGTCCTGCATTGGACTTGTTATTTTGTACACTGCACTGTCATGGACTACTGGAAGACCTGGACTGTTCGCTCGCCTCGGACAGACGGACGTTTCTGGCCGATTGAGGTCGTCAATATTGAAAAATGACTACTGTACTGTACAGTGTACAGTACACTCAGTGTACAGTGTACACTGTACAGTACTGTAGTAGGAACGGTCTGTGTCTGTCCGTCCAAGAAGCGATCAAGCGGTACAGACGTACAGTACAGTACAGTCATGGACTACTAGAAGGCCTGGACTGTTCGCTCACCTCGGACAGATGGACGTTTCTGACCGATTGAGGTCGTCAATATTGAAAAATGACTACTGTACAGTGTACACTGTACAGTAACAGGAACGGTCTATGTCTGTCCGTCCAAGAAGCGATCAAGCGGTACAGACGTACAGTACAGTACAGTCATGGACTACTAGAAGACCTGGACTGTTCGCTCACCTCAGACAGACGGACGTTTCTGACCGATTGAGGTCGTCAATATTGAAAAATGACTACTGTACTGTACAGTGTACAGTACACTCAGTGTACAGTGTACACTGTACAGTACTGTAGTAGGAACGGTCTGTGTCTGTCCGTCCAAGAAGCGATCAAGCGGTACAGACGTACAGTCATGGACTACTAGAAGACCTGGACTGTTCGCTCACCTCAGACAGACGGACGTTTCTGACCGATTGAAAAATGACTACTGCAGCAGGAACGGTCTATGTCTGTCCGTCCAAGAGCGATCAAGCCATACGCTGTACAGTGTACAGTACTGAATAGTGTATACTGTACAGTCATGGACTACTACTGTAGAAGACCTGGACTGTTCGCTTACCTCAGACAGACGGATGTTTCTGACCGATTGAAAAATGACTAGTAGGAACGGTCTATGTCTGTCCGTCCAAGAGCGATCAAGCTGGACGCTGTAGTGTACAGTACAGCACCTACAGTACTCTGAATAGGGGGTGGGCTGCGATCTGGTTGGGCAGCCGACACCAAAACGGTTGGTAGGTTAGAATAATATTGGTGTAGCGGAGTTGACATAAATTGCCAATTTTCTTGAACGTCGTCGCTGCAAAACCCAAGAGTGGGATTGAAATACTTATAGCTGAGGACTTGTAGATTGAATATGAACCACCAGTAGTCTGCCATTGCTAAAGAAATTGAAAATCGTTGGGTGTTTTCCTTCAAGACGGTGATCTATGTTGTAGTGTAGACTACAGTACAGCAGGAGGACATTAGGCGTCGCCATTTCTGACAGTCAGCACTATTTTTGTCAATTTGCATAGCCCACTAATTAGGAATAGTTAGCGAGTGTTGGCGACTGGAGAGAATAAGGTCAAGTAGTTGTATTCCTTTTCCATTGATTATTACTGGAAAAGCCTATATTATATAAGCATCCACTCGTCCATCATCGTCATTAGCGCTGTTACTCCCTCTGGCATTTTCGTTGTTTCCAGTGCTCTTGTAGTTGGCCTATCGTTCAAGATGACTTCAATGAATTGTACCTTGTTTCAAGGAGATCAAAGTAAATGCGTAAGTATCCTATCCAGTGTAATGGCTAAAATGCATGCTATCAGTACTATACATGGATTAAACAGCCTACTTTAAGCTCCAGTAGACTACTATCCAAAGAAAAATACACAAAACGATAAAATTACTTCAAAGTGTCCCTGTAAGAAATTAAAATAGACAGTAGACTAGAGTGCTATACTGTACAGTTGAAACCAAGCACTGTCCCATCTCGTCAGTAGGAATCTAATTGACTTGCTTGATGAAGACATAAAATCATTCAAGAAATTACTCTTGTATCCTTGATCATTGGTGTCACCTAACCAATTTTACTGTACTACAGATCAATCTATCCTAGGATTAATTATTATCGATCAAATCCAATACTCTAGTAATCCCAATGTGGAGGGGTGTTCCTTATTTTGAAGTCTACGGCATAGACACAACTGGATTCATTGATTATCGTAACTGTATACAGTACATATGATTCAAAGCCAATCGGGCAAAATGGCTTCTTTCAGCGTATCATTACATTCTAGGGGTAATGAAACGAGTCTAACTTGTACAGCATGTTCAATAGCACATTGACTTGATGAAAATTTTGTTCTATTTTCAATTCACGATTATCACAAGACATGTTGCTGAGTTGAACTTCGAAGAATTAGTTTTCGATAAGGTGCCAATTAACTGAAAATGACAAGCTTTGAAAACAAGTGGAATAAAGTAAAAATAGACATATCTATGTACAGTACTGTTTTCCTCTGTAGTTGACGCCAGTAGCAGTAATTTATAATCATATCAACTTCGAGTCGAGCCTTGGGGATACCGAAGCTTATTAATGGAATAGAAGAGAGGATAGATGGATTTTAGGCAAGGACTAGAAAATGACACGATGCAACGATAGTTTGACAAATCATACTATAGCAATTGGTATCTCCATTATCTTATCCTAGACGTAATGACCCCAGTATACGTGTCCATAAATCGATATTGATGTAATGATAGCTGTAAATAAAGCCATCCAATTCGGTAATGTATTTATCGTTTATTTATAAATGAATGTCTATCTAGAGAACCGAAAGACTGAATGGCTTAGCTTGCAGTAGTGATCTACAATTCGTTCTAATTAAATGCTAAGGAGATGTATAACTTTTTATTTCACGTTTTTTGTGTAGTCTACCATCGTAATTGTCAAAAGAATTTTGGCCTCCATATCCATTGTTGGCAGGTACGCCATGTCACGATGATTGAATTTGTTATGATGATGATGATGATGATATTTATGTTTCCGAAAGCAACAACTAAAAGCAAGTGTGAGATTTTAGAATCGGCTATACCTTACCTTATTGCGTGCGAGTTTATTAAATAATGAACGACAGTGAATTAAATGTACGCATGATATTCAGGTAATTAATAAGGTGATAATTCGGTTAATAAAGTGTATGTCGTAGTCCTGCAAGTCCCGCTCCTCTAACATACGGTAGCTATAAGTAGCATATAAATTTTTTCACTTGTTATTCTGGCTTAAACGCATATTGTAATTTTACCATAGCGTAGCAAGGCTTGTTGAACTGTTTGCCTTATCGTTGTTTATGGAGCCAATAACAATCACATTGCTTTAATAGATTAACTGTGAAGTAAGGCAGATTAAAAATGCGGTGTAAATGTTTGCAATTTAGCATCTGCTAGCTGCTTTGGCTGATGAGAATGACAAAGATACACTGTAACTTATACAATGCAATCAAAGATACTAGCTTTAGACTCCCATACGTACAGTAGTACAGGTGTGCTGTGATAACTTTCAATGAATACTAACCTTATGTCAAATTTTCGATACTACAGCTTTGCAATGATCTTTTTGATTTGGCTATTCAATAAACACCAGTTCTTTGCCCAGGTGCGATAAACATTTTAAAATCCTTCTTATTCTTAATTACTGTGCAACTAGAAATTTGGACCATGTACTTGTTGTTACTAATATCCATTATTTGCTAAACAACAGCGATTACTTTTGTTTCTGAGCATTGCAGCGTTATTAGACAGCGTATCTTATGTTATGGTAAGTACCAATTTCATGTACCAGATTGTATAGTACTAGATATTAGGAATTTTGTAGGACATAAATCTTGAAGATCAATAGTAAAGTTAATAGTTACGTAATGAATTGTAAATACTAATTATCAAATTGTATTGTTAATCGACTTTGTAGTTTACTGTAGGCTTTAGACAAGTCTCTTTCAGCGTTATCCTCATGGAAAAATGATGAATTATAGATTATAATGTATATGTTTTTCACAAAGTATTGCTATTTTCTTTCTATTTAATGGTAGGGTGATATTCAAGAAGCTGGTCCTTTATGTACTTTTGAAGCAGTAATGCTATCGATTTTTGGTAAGTTAGCAGTTACAAGAGTTACATAGTTATTGTTCGCATGTGTCCAGATAGTCTATTTTGAGAGTATTACTGTTCTACACGTATTGCCATGCTGTCGTTACCGTATAGTAATATTGCTATTTGTTATTACGCTTATTATTTCATGATTAATTACAAAATATTTGAATGTCTTCCATTTGATTAGACTGGGCTGTACTTTTATGGATTACAATAATAACCTTCAATTTATATTGGAATGCTGTAGCTAAGAAAAGTACTGAAAGATTTGAAATGTATGTCATTCTTACTCGTTTCTTTTTGCCTAACTATCAATACGATACAGCCTAATAATGAATCACTTTAACATACATTTTGCAGCGTGTACTGTATACAGTCCTATCATTAACAAAGATATTTCCGTAGATATTAACAACCTTACAATGCCTATAGTGATAGCCATCGTGCTATGTCGCATGTGCATCCATAACTTTTGTATTTATCGGATTTATTATGTTTCACATGATGACGCTGTAGCTACTACCATCTTGTTGCTTGGGGTGTTCCTGTTGTCATAAGTGTATTACCATTCATTGGCAATCAGTATGGACCAGCTGGCGCTTGGTGGTAAGTAAATATACTTTGAAAACATAGCATACAGATTCTATGTACTTGCAGAACTGTCAATACTTACGTGTTGTATAACGTATCAAATTTTTGTCGCTTTTATTATGTCTTCAATTTAAAACTAGCTGGATAAAAAACAACACTCCCTGGCGCTTCGCTATGTAAGATCTAGGCTTTAAACAATTCTTTACTGTTGTATAATTGCAAATGATGACAACTTACAAACTTTCGAATTTATCTCATTATAGTTGGTATGGCCCATTGTTCTTGATAATTTTCGCATTATTTTGCGTATACCTTTATATTTTTATATATATTAGAAGACAGGTGATTAGGATTATAATACCTAATTTAAATGATGTGATGAAATTTTGGAATTAAATAGTAAATTAAAATGTTTAAATTCCACTTCTAGGCGACTAGGTGGACGGGTAGCTACGATCCTGAAATAGAAAGAAATAGAGTAAGTCAAGTGCATAGTTTTAAACTGTTATAAATTAGTTTGCTTTACCGTAATCGTATCTAGGCTATCAGAGTACTTCTACCACATCTTTACATAGACGTACCAAGTATTACAATTACATATATATATATATATATATATTATTGATGACAAGTATTGTTATCCATCAATCAAATAGGAACTAATGCGGAAAGAAGTTAGGCCTTTGATGGCGTACCCTTTCATATATTTGTTACTTAATATATGCCCACTAATAAATCGGTAAATCGACTTTGCATTTTGGACAGTAAACTGTTACCCTAGTTTTTACGGATGAAATTCTACTAAACACATTTTTTGTAGATTTTACTAATATTAAGATATAATTGATAGGATACAAAATGCTGCTAGACCAAGCCATGCTATTTTTATTCTTTTTCTGTTGCAAGTTATTTCATCAAGCTTGCAAGGTTAATAAATTTTTGTATTAAGAAATTGTTCAACGTAGCTCTAGCTTTTTCCTTCTGTGAAGATAAATCGATCCATGTTGACATTTCATCTAGGCGCTGTGAATGCTATTGTATTTGGTATGGACAGAGAAACATTTAATCGCTTAAATTGGGCAGACTTAAGGGTTAGCACTTAATAACTTTTAATGTATAATTTGTGCTAAGTAATAGCTTCACTGTTTGTTGTTATGCATATTACTATTAGAATTAACCATAAGTTAGCTTCACAATACTTATAATGTTCTGACTGCTTGATACCGTGCGATTTTATCCTAACAGTGCCTGTTTGTACGAGATATAACAGTAAATTGTGGAATTTTACTTATTTTAGAATGCTTGGTCGCAACGCTGTTCTAAATCGGTTGTGAGGGAATATCCTGTTATTAATGAGAGTAGCCATTTAGAAGATAATGAAGAACTATCGGATGGAAATCCCAGTGCTTAACTAAATCAACTCAATAAATTTAACCTGTACATTTCAGTTGTAATTAGTGAAGATTATAAACGAGTCAAAAATACGTATCTAGTAATGTATACAATCTGAGTGACTGTTACCTATTTAATTCTTTCTCAGTTTCTTTTAATTTTACGTAATAACGTGTTTTACGACATCAAACTGGAGGGTTGTATTGAAAATGTAGTATTTAGAATAAAATCGGACTTTTAGATCAAAACTGGTTTCATGCTAGATAATAATGAGTTATGAGATATTTTGGAGGCTACAATTAGCCAAAGTGATTTCCATCCTAAATTAAGCTTGGTGGAGCGAAATATTTCCATCAGCTCAGACTGTCGCAATAAGAATTTTTGTAATAGTATGCAATAGTGTTGATCGTTTGCAGGGACTTGTCAATCGTATATCGAAATTACAGTGGAAACTGAAATACATATGAAATCTTACCACAAACTTGAGTAGTATACGAGTTGTTTAATAACGGAAAGGATAAGTAATAATAGAGTATTAGTGCATAGATATAATTATTTAAAGTGTGGCACACGTCGGTGCTAATAAGAATATATTTCCAGTGAATAATTTTATTCTGATCACTGTAACATACTTGATCATATTCCTGTGTCTCAGATCATATCATCGAATTTAAAGCATATAGAAAATCTTGCAATCTGTCGTTAATTGCTCACAGATCAATATAATTTATATGTTGAGGTAATATTAATAGTATGATCGGAGTATCAACCCATTTCTTGACATCATTGTAACATATACAGAACAGGACCTTACTCGATTATAGTTATTACGGGCTGCTTAATCCCAGAAACTACTGTATTGCATAGCGCAGTCGAACAACTTTTGTATATTTTCATAGCTACAAAAATAATCAATTGAGATAAACAGGTATAATATGATAATCTACTGCATAAAACAAGACATAGCCAATATATATATTTTTAAGTAGCTGTGAATCGTAAGGCCATTTTTGTCTAAAAAAAATACGCGTACGTTGATCAAAACGTTTATCGCCATTATTGCTATATTTCCATCTGTAGCTTTCATCACTTCTCTTTCCAGTTGCCTTTTAAACTTGACAATTGCTAACCCAGTCAAAAGATGAAACCAGCCAATTACAGCTGCTTTCTTGGAGATGAAAGTAATTGCGTAAGTGTCCAACTTCTTCTCATGCAATGGGTAATTAGAGCCCGATTCTAATGACATTAAAATAATTTAAAAGGGTTATGAGCCGAGATATTAGGCAATATTATAATAAAGTGGATAGAAATAGCGCATATTACTCTATTCGGTGGCCGTGTACTTTCATTAGCTTATTGTTACGGTGCTATACTCCCTAATAGCTGTGCTTAAATCTTATTACTTATCTTAGCTTGTGTGGATTAATTGATGGTAGACTGTAATCATTCATTGTTGGAAGAAATCATGATTATTTACACCTAATAAATATTTCACAAAGCGCTAATTGTGCCTAGCTATGGTATCTGATAATGCTCGGATATGAACCTTTAAGATCGAGTAACAATATAAAGGAACGAGCGATTAACTGCAAGTTAGTCAGCTCTTTTTAAAAGATTCTTATAACTGTCAGTTCTTCGATGTGAGACTGCTTGATAATAAAGTAGTTATATTTTTATTAAGCACATTTACTGGAGGTAGAACTATGTACGAAGATCCACAGAGTTAGTTGGAGATCTTGGTATACGACGGCATCGCTAGAATAATTATCTAAGACCCGCTCGCAACCCAAATTGTGACATTTGTACATATTATCATTTAGTATTTTAATATAGTGTCTTTTACGAATTGTTGTATGTAGTTTGTTGTGCATAAAAATCAATACAATATAAGATTGCAAAGTTTCTGTCAATAATAATCACGTTTGCAAAGATATTCACTGATAATTACTACCACAGTTTTGCACTCGATACTAATAGCGTGACTTTACATAATCCAATTCTAGCTAATACTGAATAGATCAATATAATTTTGCTTAGACGAACATCTTGCTTGTCAAAAGAATCTTGGCTTCATTATCCATTGCTGGCAGGTTAGTAATGCTGTATTGACCTTGATGCTTATGCTTTCGATAATAATGACGATAATATAACACAATCCATCAAAACTAATTTTTTTCTATGCTCGTTGAAGGTAATTAAAACGATAATAAGGCATTATAGGTGCTTCAGGATCTTAAAGTGCCAAGTAATTTCTAGCTTTTACGATAATAAGTCATCTTTAAATCATAATTTTATCTACGATCACATGCAGTAAAAGTATTGAATATATTTTGGAGTTCGTATCGAATTAAGCAAAAACGTTGATAAAGGACAAAACCTTGCACTCTTGCAACAGAAATTGTATATCGCAGACGTGATCTTCAGTTTACGTATTACTTCCATGATTGAATATTAGTTATACTGGTGGAAAAGCTGCACAATTTACAGTATACAAGTATGTCGTTCGTGCAAAATGGCTAAATTGATAGAAATTTTAAACTTTTAATTTGACGGGGAGGGGGAATGGGACTGCTGGAAATCATAATACATTAATAGAAAAGGTCTAGGCTGAAAATAGAGAGTATGTATTTAATACTGAGATTAGAAAACCGTTGTTACTTATAAAAGTCATCTAGATATACAGCACATATATGTATCAATATGAATTTAGACTAAATCATGAACAGTTGTATATATGTAACATATATATATACTGCATAATTAATGATGGCAGCTTTTGCACTATATGCATTAATTCTTACTGGAAATCTTATCCTTTTGGACTAATACTAAACCTGATGATATAAAATTTCATTATTTATAGTTTCGCTATGATCTTCTTAATTTGGCTGTTTAAAAAGTACCAATTCTTTGCTCAGGTTTGAAAAGTTTTTTTAGACTTTTTACGATCACAATTGCTTCTTCCATAATGCAACTGTTTCCTTAACAATTATTGCCGGTACTAATATCTACAATTTACAGCGTTTACTTTTATATCTAAGCATCGCGTGCCTAATAAATAGCATTACTTTTTTTATGGTGAGTAGTTATTTCCTCCATAGAATATACATAGTACTACATGTTTGTTAAAAATTTCCCCCCCCCCCGGACATTTATCTACAGTACGACTATAAATACTGACGATTTCCCATCTTCAAGAGGAATAGTAATACCACTAGTCTCTCTTAGACAGAACTGAACCTGAAATCCATTACAAAATCAGTTAATTTATGGTAACTCTACAGAAACATTAATAGTCAGTATTCAAATAATGTCATAAAACTATACGTTCATCTATAAAAGAATGGACGTTATAGATAGCGGCATTCTTAATAATACCAAAGTATGTTATCTTACGAAAATAAAATAAACATTAGTTAGCAAAAGTCACTTATAAGATATCTATCTCTTATATAACATCTATTGCCGAAGGTTGATCTTCATAATGCTATTCGCTTGATAGATAAAATGCTTAATGTTAGTAATACCTATAATTGTCATACTGATTATCTAATTATAATATTAGCTGGCTTTGTACTTTACTATAAGCTTTAGACCAATATTACTCCGCGTTTCCTAAACGAAAAAATTTCGTAATTGAATACGTATTATATCGATGCATAATTGCTGTAACCTTACAGAATTTGCTTTTAATTATAGGCTGATAGTGTAGAACCTAGTCCTAAATGTACTTTTGAAGCGGTCATGATAACGATATCTGGTAAGTTCATTTACTGTCATAAGTATTGCATTATCAAAATACGCAGAATTTCAGGTTATTTTATTTTAAAAACCAGTCAACATTCTATACATATTGATACTGTTGCAATGCTTGCTATATTGGTAATGTGATGTTGATGTTATGGTCTTTACTGTTAGTGCAGTGACTAACATTAATCTTAATTAACATTATATAATGTTGCTGGTTTAAATTAGTAACTTTTACATGAGTATGATTGCATAAGATAGACAATATTTAGGGCCATGCAAACTTAGATCAAGGAGAAGGGAAAAGAGAGCTAGAGTAGCGTTATTCACTAGATTTGATCCTGTTATTCGTTGCAACAAGTCAGCTTTGATTAAATTTTGTTTTTAGTTACTTGCTGGCAACTTCTATTTTTAGCTAAATAAGTTGGATATATTTACGAATCTACAAGCCTAGTCATTATTAATTATCATACGTATGCTAACTGTTACTATTTGCTATTTGTATTTATTGTATAATTGTATTGAGATGCTCATATATTCGTGTTTCGATTAACTAGTGTGGGCCATTCTTTTATGGGTTATATTAATAACTTTTAATTTATACTGGAGTGCTGTTGCTAAGAAAAGTACTGAAAGATTTGAAATGTATGCCAATGTATATTCTATTAACGCAAACATATTTAAAAATTACCATAGTAGACTTTCTATCACATCTACAAGAGTTTACATCTTTAGTGAAGTTACTTTTTTATATTCATAAACTTACATTCTTAAAGTGATGATCATTGCATGATTACTATTCTGAATCATATTTATATCTTTCAAATATATAAGAAATTTTATGCTTCCCATGTTTACATCATAGTTACTACCATCTTATTGGTTGGGGTATTCCCGTAGTCATAAGTGTAATACCTTTCTCGAGTAATAAGTATGGACCAGCTGGCGTATGGTGGTAAGTAAATATACTTTAAAATTTTATAGTACAGGTCCTATACTCGTATACATGTAGGTCTTTCAGTGCTTTTCTTATAAACGTCCTGCATTAGTGCATTCGAATTTATTTTTATCCTTTTTATTATCCTTAACTTAAAATTAGCTGGATAGAAAATGACCCTGCCTGGCGTTTTGCAATGTTAGATTTGAAAAGTTTTAAGCAAATCTTGCTGCTATATGATTGTAATGATAACAGTTTACTTATTTTCAATTTTATGACCCAATAGCTGGTATGGCCCCAGATTCTTGATCATTTTCGTACTATTTTTGGTATATTTTTATATCTTTAAGTATGTTAGAAAACAGGTAAATATGTGTTCAAAATTGTGTTAGTTGATTTAAAATACGCATATATGAAGCCGGTTGGGACGAATAATTTATAGAATGGTATTTTATTTTCATTGCTAGACTAGCATGTGGACGGGTTGCCACGAAAGAGAAAGAGTCAGTTAATTTGATGTTAATTATTTAGATTACAGTCTGATTGATAATTTACTTGCATCATGATTATATCGCGTTTATTAGAGTATCTATACAACATATTGCTATGGATATATAAAGTCTTTTAATGATTGCTAGCAATTTTTGTCTCTGTCGACTAAATAGGAACTCATGCGAGAAAGTGTAAAGCCACTGATGGCGTATCCATTGGTATATTTGTTACTTAGTATTTTCCCACTAGTAAATCGGTAACTATATTAACATTTGCAGGGATTAAAAAATGCAGCATTTTTTATTTATTTATAACGATGAAATTCAGCTCCTCTCTATTTTTCAGTAGCCTCTGATTTTGCTAAGCATTAGCTCTGTAGGGTATTTTCTAATATTAAGATACAATTAATAGGATACAAAATACTGTTCAACCAGATAATGCGAGCTTTACCCTTTACCTATTACAAATTGTTTCCTCAAGTTTAAAAGGTTAAAGTCTTTTTATATTAAAATATTCAATCTTGCTTGCGTACCGGTACTTTCCCCTAATGAAGATAAGCTAATCGATGTTAATATTTTCATATAGGTGCTGGGAATGCCATTGTATTTAGTATGGACAAAGAAACATTTAAACACCTAAATTTAGCAGATTTACGGGTTAGCATTTTGGCATCTTAGGATGCATAATTGTGTCGAGTAGTACCACATAGTCGCAATATTATCGTTATACTGTATATGATTATTAACCATTACCTTACACCCTGAAAGTAACTCTAATCTTTCTAGCTATTTGATACCTCATTAATTGATCGCAAGAAATGCGCTTTGAAATTTAATCGAAGGGGTAATTCCAGATGTAATGATGAATTGTTTGTTTCAGAATGCTTGGTCACATCGTTGTTCTAAATCGGTTGTAAGAGAATATTCTACTGATTAAGAAGATTAGTCATAATGAAAACAAAGATGACTAAAGGATGAAAATCTAGATCGTTTATGAAGCCAATCCAGTAAATCAATTTAACCAGGATATTTGCGGCAACATAAGAGATCAGCGACAAGATGATATATATTGTCTAATTGACTACTATTTGTTTAATACTTGTTAATTTCTTTAATCAATTCTATGTCATAACTTATAATACGATTTAAAGCCGAAGGGTTGGATTAAAATTATAGAATGTAAGATAAAGATCACACTAAGATTTAAGATTGTTTCATGCTGGATGATAAATAGGTTAAGATGTATTTTTATGATTTCAAATAACTTTCATATAAACACAACTAAGCATATCCTTCAAATGCTAATATCATGGCACGATTTTTTACCCAAGTACAGTACAAAAATATCGCTGATATTTTGTAGTGGTTAGTCAGTGCCTTGACTCAATGGTATGATTATATTATTTTGACAGTTGATATGCGCGTACAGTATAAAAAATAAATTTTCTTACTACGATCATCAGTAGTATTTCCTTCATGGCAGAAAAGTGAATCAGTAATAGCAAAGTTTCAGTTATGCATGATGGCTTTCAATATGTGGTATAGATTGTTAGCTGATATGAATACGCGTACATAGGTAGCATGTAAGTATCATGTAGTAATAAAAATTCAATCGATAACTTGCAATTGCATTATTCTCCACATAATTCAATAATAGCTTAGGGTGATCATTTTATTCTGGTAATTATAGTAATCATTGATCTAAGAGTTCTCGTTTACAGGTTTATCTTTTATTCCTGCATCCCTGATGTCCAGGATGTAGACTTTGTTCACTGACGATATTAGATATTATGCCATTATTATATACTATAGCTGTAACACCAGAAACATCGTAGTATCTGTAAATCATTATTATATTTGGCGGTGGTTGTCGAATCATATGTTTTTTAAATATTATCACCTAATGAGTGATAAACTGGATCATTGTTGAAAATTTTCTATTACCGATATTTGCATTAAAATATTTTATTTCTGATCACATAAAAATGACGTTTGCATTATTACAGAAGAAAAGTGCTCCATCGAACTCTTTTATTAGTTATTTGTTACAAAGTGAAATCGAGTCATCATTAATTATCGAAAGCTTTTACCTCAATTCTTAATATACTAATCGTGCTATAAAACTAAAGTTTTAGTTCTATCCATAGTGTTTACCAGTTTTCGATATTATTATACAGTCAAGGTGTCAATATCTTTAAATTTACATCAACACGTTTCGAGTGTTTATCCGATTTCCGGCATATCGAATCGCTAATGGTCATCAGCATCATCAAATTGACCATCATTATTTTGATTTGATTGCTCTGTGGAGACCATATTTCCATCTTGATAGCCAGCTGTAAAAATATAAATATACAGCACTTTAGTTAACAAAATTCCTTTAGGGTGTTCTATAACTATCATCACACCGACGGTTAACGAGAGCTCCCTTATTAATTTTTCCGACAATGCAGAATTATTATTGATCTTGCTTACAATCATTAGTAGCAAGTATTATGATAGGCTACTCACAAGTGGATTGATCTTCAATCATGTGTTGAAATTCTTGCTGACTTGGCATATCTACCGAACTAGTCCCATTTCCTTCCTACAAACGATATAAAAACAAGATCGTGAAATGAGCCTACACACGAACAACACTAACGCTATAATACTATCAATAGAGATATGTCCCTGAGGTAGTGAAAACTATACCACAATAACACTACTGTAGTATTGTATCATAATTTTATAACTTGACTATACATTATTTGCATACCTCATTTATATCTTCATCTTCTTCTTCGACTGTTATTAAATAAATATTTAGGGCTTTTCATTTGAGGTATAATGTACGCTTATATTAGTTAAATGGTATAGATACAAACTAAGCTACATACCATCTTCCAAATCCTCATCTTCATCATCTGGATGTAAAGCTTGGCAATCTGCTATGGCGTTATAAATATCTTCCACTATGTTATGTGTATAATAGTAAGATTACAGTTAGGTAGTGAATGCAATAGGAAAATTCTCTTTCATACCCAGTATATATACAGTATTATTATGTAAAGCTGACAACGTTTGATATTAGAATTTTTACAATCGCACATGAAATCTACCTAGTATAATGCTTTATAAAAATACTATAGTTATTTGCTGTATGTATTGAAATGGTAATATCCCAAAAAAATCTTTCTAGACGTTATTGACGGCACGTGGATCAATTTATGTATTACTTGAGACAACATTAATAATGATTAGTACGATGTGCTTACATGATGCTTCATCTTCTGGGGCAAGGATGAGTTCGCCGACAGACTGCTCGTCTCCATTTTCATCTATCATATAGATATGTTAGCAAAAGGCAATATACATCGTTAGTAGGAATAAGTTACTGAGCATGATTATTGTTGCTAAATTTCAACACAGCAATGTTAAGACCTATAATCTAGGATAGTGGTACAGCAGTAATCATTTTTAATATTTGTATAGAATTATCTTAATTGCAAGCTAGAGCTAAAATTAAGGATAAAGAGTGGTATTTTATCTGTTTTATGAGCATGAAGATGAATTTCCTCTATTGGGTTGTTGCATACTAGTGCAATCTTGCAGATATCAGTACAGCAGTTTTAACTGTTTGAACATATTGTATAGAATTGTCTAAGTTGCAAGCAAGGGGTAAATTAATGGATAAAGAGTCGTACTTTGATCTAATCCATAAATACAAATGATAATCTCTTGTTTGCATGCTACTGTAATGTTACTGACGTTAGTGCTAAAGTTCTAACTATTTGAAGAGATTGAATAGAATTGTCTAAATTGCAAGCTAGTAGTACAATTAAGGGATCAAGAGCCGTACTTTTATCTAGTCTATTAACATGATGATAATCTCTTGTTAGCTTGTTGCATGCTATTGCGATCTTACAGATATCAGTACTGTACAGTAGTTTTAGCTGTTTGTTTGAAAAGATTGTACAGAATTGTCTAAGTTGCAGGCTAGAGGTAAATTAATGGATAAAGAGTCGCATTTTGATCTCATCCACAAGCATAAATTATAATCTCTTGTTAACTTGAGTTATGCTATTGCAATGTTCAGATATGAGTTTAGTAATTCTAACCATTTGAAGAGATTGTATAGAATTGTCGAAATTGTAAGCTAGTGGGAAAATGAAGGCATGAAAGAGTCGTACTTTGATCTCATCCACAAGCATAAATTATAATCTCTTGTTAACTTGAGCCGTGCTATTGCAATCTTTAGATATGAGTTTAGTAATTCTAACCATTTAAAGAGATTGTATAGAATTGTCGAAATTGCAAGCTAGTGAAAAAATGAAGGGATGAAAGAGTCGTACTTTGATCTCATCCACAAGCATAAATTATAATCTCTTGCTAACTTGAGCCATGCTATTGCAATCTTTAGATATGAGTTTAGTAATTCTAACCATTTGAATAGATTGTATAGAATTGTCGAAGTTGTAAGCTAGTGGTAAAATGAAGTGATAAAAGAGTCGTACTTTGATCTGGTCTATCAACATCAAGATTAATCTCAGGTTATTGCATGCTACAGTATTGCAACATCTGAGTCTGTACGCATTGCTATTTCTACGCTTACCCTTCAATTGTAAATCAAGCATGCAGTAAATGCATGGATGAGGATAAACGCTCAAATCTTTCGATACACCATGGAGCGAGATGGAAGGGTATTCCAGATTCAATCCATTACCTTCGTTGTTGGACCATGTTAACATGCTGGTAGTTAATAATCATTACAGTATTAGTATGGATATTGAACAATCGCAAGATAGTTTGCATTCATTCACGATCAGCATCATGAAGTGCAGGATCGATTAAACATTACTCGTCAATATCGTGTCCACTAGAATGACATGATGGCTAAATCATGGCTAGTTACCTTGCAGCAATGTATAAGGTACCTGTACCATAGTCTTGGTGATTGAGGACAGCTTTGCAATTTTCTTGCTTGCAGAAGACATTCTCAGTGGGTATAGCGACCTGGGTTAAAACAATCATGATGGAAGAGCAACGATAGAGATGATCGATCGACTTGCTGAGAGCCAATGGGCTAGGTAGTGGTTTTATTGTGTTTGCAACCACAGTATCCTGATATTACCAAATTGCAAATGCAAGCTATCCCTTCAATGCCTTTTGCTGAACGCGTTATATTGATTGAGATATGCAATGGATGCTTTATTTCTAGAGAATTTACTGTCTATCTTGAAGCTTCGGATATGCAATGTTGCAATTTCCTCATGAACGGGTAGTGAGGTCGGTCGAAAGCAACCTCAGCTGCAGTAGTCGTACTGCTGGATGACGAAGAATACGTAGCGCAAGTAGTATCTGTTAGGCGATACTAAACCATAGTAATTTTCTCGTTTGCCTCTTTCTGTATGAGTTCCATGCCATAAGGCGTAACCGACGGGTTTACAGACGGACAGAACATGGCCATACAGTTAAGTTAAATCGT
Organism: Trichoplax adhaerens; assembly: GCF_000150275.1. NCBI lineage: Eukaryota > Metazoa > Placozoa > Uniplacotomia > Trichoplacea > Trichoplacidae > Trichoplax > Trichoplax adhaerens. The sequence goes on along the minus strand of NW_002060953.1, from coordinate 1,116,389 downwards.
GTAGGGCGATTATTTTACTGGTCATTTGAACTGTACCGTATGTCCATAACCATACACTATACTATCCAATGTCCATCCATGTTATTCCAAGAAGCTGACATAGGATTTTTAGCGGTAGAATGACTCGAAATATGAGGATAAGTCTGCCTATTTTGGCACTGCGTCACCATCTCTCTCTTTTCCTGACTATATCAGGAACACAAGGAATAGTACAAGTAGTCCCGATGGAAGGATGAAAGAGGTAAAAGAAACAGCTTTCCATCGAAGTCTTGATGGCTGCGTGAGCAGCTTCCTCCGTAGTGCACAAACAGTACTGTCATTCAAGTCTTACAGTATAGGGACATTTACAGTACAGGGGGCTATAGGTGATCTTTCACCATTGTCCGTCCGTCCGCATGGTTCTCAAGGTCGGGGAAGTTCTTCTGTAGTGCTATGGACGATTGGACATTGGACAGGATGGTAGCATACAGTCGTAAACTGGTGCTAGGCTCCAGTGTTCAGTAGGAGAAGGCTAAGCTACTGCGTCTACCGTACAAGTCCAACGACCAAGTGTAGCTATAGTAAGGCTGTGTGTAAAGCAGATGTCGCAAACTAGGCATTATTAATTGTGTAGCGTATAGCTTCTATACGACATCTATTTTACACAATCTAGACCGACTGAACACTATTGAATAACTTGAATGAAGCTTTAAATGAGCTTTCTGGGTAGTGCACAAACAGTGCTGTCATTCAAGCGTTACAGTATGCAGACCTGTAGACGAGTGTAGAGTACAGTATGCTATGGGGATTTTCATCATTGTCCGTCCGTCCAAAGGTTCTTAAGGTCTTTCGCAACCCTATGGACAATTGGACATTGGACAGTATGGTAGCATGCAGTCGTAAACTGGTGCTACGCACCAGTCTTCAGTAAGAGAAGGAAATCTATTGCTCATACCGTTCAAGTCCATTAGGTAGTGCACAAACAGTACTGTTATTCAACGGTTACAGTATAATGACCTTTACAATGTGTCCAACTCTGTATACAATGAGCGATTGCCACCTCTGTCCGTCCGTCCCCATGGTTCTCAAGGTCGAGAAAGATCATTATGGGATTTTCATCATTGTCCGTCCGTCCAACGGTTCTTAAGGCCTTTCGCAACCCTATGGACAATTGGACATTGGACAGTATGGTAGCATGCAGTCGTAAACTGGTGCTACGCACCAGTCTTCAGTAAGAGAAGGAAACCTATTGCTCATACCGTTCAAGTCCATGGACCAAGTGTAGGTATAGTACCCTTGTGTGTAAAGTAGATGTCGTAAACTACGCATTATTAAATAGTATAGCGTAGAGGTTGTATGCGACATCTATTTTACACAATCTTGACTGACTTTACACCATTGGAATGACTTGAATGAAGCTTTGAATGAGCTTTCTGGGTAGTGCACAAACAGTACTGTTATTCAACGGTTACAGTATAATGACCTTTACAATGTGTCCAGCACAGTATGCAATGAGCGATTTCCACCTTGTCCGTCCGTCCCCACGGTTCTCAAGGTCGAGAAAGATCATGATGCAGCACTATGGACAACTGGACATTGGACAGTATGGCAGCCTACAGTCGTAAACTGGTGCGTAGCACCAGTGTTCAGTATGAGAAGGAAAACCTACTGCGCTGACCATACAAGTCCTTGGACCAAGTGTGGGTATAGTACGCATCCGTGTAAAGTAGATGTCATAAACTAGGCCTAATTCATAGTATATTGTATAATTGATATACGACATCTATTTTACACCATATAAAATGACTTGGGAGCTAGTGACTTCAACACCATTGAATGGCTTGTGGTGGTCAGTCAGTCGTTGATCAAGCTTGTTGTTGGAAAATTTTCTCTCCTCCATATTGGAACTCTTAGCAATAGAATCCTGCTAATTGGAATCGATTAGTGATGCCGTGGTATAAGAAAAATCTTTCTGATGAAGAACAATCATCTCGTGGACATCCTTCCAATGAATGGGGACCAAACCACGCTGACGATCATCATGGTGATGATACGACTGTAACTTGTCGTGAAATGTGTGTCTATTGCTTTGATGTCCTTATATCCTATGTTCAGCGCCAATCGGAGCCTGCAAGACCAGCCTTTACCAATGATGCATAGTAAGTTTTATAGAGGAAATAGCATGATCATGTTTATTGATATCATGATGTTGTTATCATCGATGCAATTGGCATGGCTTGCATTCGTAGATTGTATCGATAGAGGATAATGTGCGTATGCAGTATGTTTTGCATCACAGCCTGATGATGATAATGCCTGCTTAAGGTTTAGTCTGGTTGGCTTCTTTCAATGCTAGTTATTCGGTATCATTATAGATGACAGTTGTTATTATGGAATATGGTTGCCAGTGATGAGCGGGTTATGATCGAATAATGTTAAAATATCGAGAAAAGTTGTCCATTTGTTGTAGCAAAGAGAGGAGAGATCCGATCACACAATACAGTATGACGATAGAGGAGAAACGCATACTGTACTCGAGTGTAGAGACTTACACCCAGGTTTGTTGACTACCTTAGCCTTTACAATACAATAGTGTTCTAGTAGCCAGCAGTCTTTTCCAACTTGCCCTTCTTATTCAATCGCAAATCCAAAATTAATTCAGCTCCATGTTGAATGAGATAGTAAGCAACGAGTTGTTGAAATCAAGCAAAGTCTGCCTTACTGGAGATAGAGCCTGATTCACCTTGAAATGATTCATAGAACGCTTATGGACTGGGAGGACGATGGGATTGAACAATAGAAATAAATAACCTTAGTTTAACTGAGTGATCAATTCTATAATACTGTTCTACTAATCGATATTACAAGTAAAATCAATCCTGATTTGGATTATGACTTGATCAACGGTATAGGCAGAAGAATGACCAATAGAAATAGCCATCCAGTATTAGAATTGATTAAAATTCCAGCTTACATGACAACTTGATTAATTAATATCCATGATACATTACGCTCGTAGCAATTGGTATGAGAAGTCAAGTAAATGGGATAGGCAGCATGACTTGATCAACTGTATAGAGTACAAGATTAGCAATAGGAATAGTCCTAGTATAACTGAATAAAGTAATGGATAGCTTACTGTTTAGTCATACCTTGATTAACGACAGTATATCAATTATAAGATCAACTATAGAATACAGGCATCGTCATCGATATTACATGTACAGTCAATGGTAATGTGTATCATGACTTGATCAAAAGCATGGAGTATACAGTAGGATTAGCAATAGAGATAGTCCTAGTACAACTGAATAAAGTAATGGATAGCTTACTGTTCTAATCATACCTTGATTAATGACAGTATATCAATTATAAGATCAACTATAGAATACAGGCATCATCATCGATATTACATGCAAAGTCATTGGTAATGTGTATCATGGCTTGATCAACAGCATGGAGTACACATCGTCATCGATATTACATGCAAAGTAAATGGCCATGTGTATCATGATTTGATCAAAAGCATGGAGTGTACACTAGGATTAGCAATGGAAATAGTCCTAATACAACTGAATAAGGTAATGGATAGTTTACACTTTACCATATCATGACTTGATTAACCGTATGAATGATAAAATCAGCTATACGCAGAATGACGAGCATCGTAATCGATATTACAAGTGAAGTAAATGATGATATATATCATGACTTGATCAAAAGTATGGAGTATACAGTAGAATTAGCAATAGAAATAGCCTTACGACAACTGAATAAAGGAATGGATAGTTTACACGTTATCATAGCAGGACATGATTATCCATATGAATGTTAAAATCAGCTATACGCAGAATGACAGTCATCGTAATCAATATTACAAGGGATGTAAATGGTGATCTGTATCATGACTTGATCAACAGTATGGACCATAGAATTAGCTATAGAAATAACTCATATTAGAAGTGAATAAAGTAAAATTTTACCTTACTGTACTATTGATCATGAATTGATTAACTACATGAACTATAGGATCAAGTATAGACTATAGTTTTAGCAATAGATATTACAAATGAAGTAAATAGGGATGTGTATCCTGACTTGATCAACAGTATAGACTAGATTATTAGCGATAGTTGTATTGGGTAATGAATAAAAATAATTTATGGCTTACTGTTCGTCGTGGCTTAATGAACAAAATGATCTATGAGATCAGCTATGAATACAGTCATAGCAATTGAATTTGAGAACTGAAGTAAATGGTGACGTCTTTCATGAATATGCGAGAATACATAGAGAAACAGCAATGAAGCCAACAATATTCTTGCTATACTTTATTACTACCTACTTAATTTACTGTAATGTTAATAAACTTCTGACTGATTAAATTAAAAGCGTCATAACTAATTATTATTATACAACCAATCATGATCGCTTTATTACCAGATTGTTGATTGAATATCGGATCTACTATAAAATCCATAAAAACAAAAATATAACGCATAAATTAGTCATAACTTATCAGGAACGGATTCCTACCATAGCGCAAAATCATTAATGTTCGTTTGAATAGATTGAATGTATTAATTAAAACGGGAATGCAAGGCGCCATGTAAGTGCATTACAATTTTACATAGCTAATCTAAATGTAAAGTAGTGATGTACATGGAATTTGTAAATTCGGTCAGCACTGACCATGATCTGGTATGTATAATTAGCCTCACTGCAATTGCAATTTCTGCGTTGTGTACTAATTTATAGCATAAACGTATGATATACTCTTACTGCGCACGGTGCATATTATATCGTGTTATAATAGGGGATAAAAGCGTTACTCTGGTTGATAACAAATCGGCATTTATGCAAAAAAATGAGTACATCTTATCAACATGAGACAGCAAAATGTAGTAAAATATGCGTTTTACGGTATACGTATTTATCCGATGAAAACGATCGCAATGGTAGTATTACTAACAGTGACTACTTTTACTAATAGCTATACAATAAATAACCTTTGGTAGGCAATACTCGATCATTCCTATATAAATGACATCATTTTTAAATGGTCATGGCTTCTTTATATGCTAAAGAAATAATTCTTAGCTTTGTCAATTGGAGCTATACCCTTTCAAACGTTAACCCCTGACAACATGTGATATTTTATAATCCAACCCATATGACGCAATAAATTAAAATAACAAACTTTAAGATGCTATTAAAGATTTAATAGCGTAGCCAATATCCCTGCTAATGTTTTGATTCGCTATATCACAATATTGCACAGTATTTACTGTATACATCCTACGAAAATGTAATGATGAAAAATAATAATTATCATTGCATTATTACACAACTGTGACAGTCCGTTATTTGTAACTTGGAAAACAAGTGATGAAAGACTTCGTGGATGTATTGGCACTTTCAGTAGTTGCAATTTGCATTCCGGACTGCGAGACTATGCGTTGAATAGGTAAGTTTTAATAAAATGATGCGTTCGTTATTACGATGGCATTAAAGTTAGTTAATTATGAATTAAATTTCAATAACTACTTTTAATTATTGGATAATGACAGTCTCTTAATATTTTAAATAACTATCATATATTCTAATTCAAGTGCAATCAAAGATAGTCGATTTGCACCTATAAGAAAGGAAGAAATAACTGACTTAAGTTGTACTGTATCACTTCTTACCAATTTTGAAGAAGCTGCAGACTATTTAGATTGGGAGGTAAGTCTAAGGAACTGTAGGGTTTTTGGGTAGTTATTATTATTTCAGAAGTGTCCTTTATTTGATTTTAAAAAGTTGATTATATTTGCGTTTACATCATTATTATAATTAGATTAATAGAATATAACTGTTGGATATTCAATTTGCCACGTTATGATAGCGAATTCATAAATTGAATCTGTTTTATTCGAATTCATAATTATTCAAGGTTGGTATACATGGAATTCGTATCGAGTTTAAGAATGAGAAAGGCCATCATCGCTCCGCTACTTACTTACCGGAAGTAGCTAAAGAACAAGGTACAGCAATATTGTAATATAATCTAAATACTGCTGAATATCGTCTTCAATTTTTGTCTACAGCACAGACTATAAGAACAAGATATTACCTTAGTAAATATAGCAACTAAGTTTTTTTCATTTATTTATTTACACAGAGTGGACAAAAATTCAAACAATAGACTCATTATTACGCAAAGGTGGTTATAGAGCTAATATTTCGCCTTCGTTTCGGTCATCAATTCGAACAACACGTTACTGTAGTCAAAAAATTACGTTAAGCTATAATGAATACTTACAACATCAGCAACAAATTAGTCATTCTGGTAAATAAAATTGAATAATATTCAGTATCTACAGTTCCCTAGTTGAATTAATAGTATGTTAGTAATGGTGGTATACTTACATGATCGAGCTTTCTTTGTAGATTTTTTTTCATTTCAAATTACATTAACCTGATTTTTTCCAAATTTGCTTGTCATATTCTGGTATTTAAATTGTTTCGTCTTGATTCTTTACGTGATTATTTCATCATGCTGCTTTAAATTTGTGAAGGGAAGAGATCTTTGCAATGGAATAGGTCATTTTGCCAATACTACATTTGTAAATGTTGCGTATATCTGATTCAGTGTAAAAATTGCATCATGTGCTATAATAATTTATGTGATTCTCCAGTCTACTCAATGATGTGTTCTTTACTTGTTCCATGTATTCATTCATTTTACCATTATCTAATAACAGTTTTTCTTTACAGTATATCAATTTCAACTATATCTCTTGTAAAACACTCCTATAATTTAATTATTATTAATATGATCCGTCCTATCTAGTTATTTTAGCTCATTTTATTAATAATTATCTTTATTTCGTATGATGAATCTAACCTTTTGTACTTACTAAATTCCGCATAGTACGCTAAAAACTTATGTTCATTTTGTAAACTTCGTTAACCTACTTCACGTGTATAAAAGTCGTGTATGTCTGTATGTCCTCAGGGTCATTGTAAATGATTTATCGTGAAGTTTGGAATAATTAACTGCCCTCAGCCTTAGCTGAATGCTTAATTAAAGTATAGCTCATTTTGGATGTTGTTAAAATACATCTTGGAACGTTTACTGCCTGTAATATATACTCGTGTACAGTGTATATATATAGCGATAAACTATTACATTGACTAAAACGATTTCTTAGTGATATTGTATTATCGGATTCCTTAGCCCGATTGAAGCCAAGTTATTACTCTAACCTCAGAATCAATAGTGACTTGTTGCTACTGCAACTTAATATTTAATTATTATTAATGCAAACGTCACACTGGAAGAGTCAGACGAATGTTTACTGATTGCAGCCGAGCTGGTTACAAGAAATGTAGACTAAATATAGGTTACTAATTGCGTTAGTTACGTAAAAATTGAATAATTTATACAGATTCTACGCTCGTACAAACTTATAGCATTCGAAAGGGTAGGTAACTCGAAATGTTATTTTTGTACCGGTTAACATCATTCTAGCAACATTTTAACGACTATTTCAAGTATCAAGTATAGTATAGCTTTAAATTTAGTTTATACTGAATAAACAAAGCAAAAGTAAGGGATAATTCTTTAGGTATACTTGATTTTTTGTTATTTTTATTTTAATATCAAACTGATGTACATTATTCTATACCAAGATACCAAGGCAATAGGGAGTTAAAGTTTCACCTAGGATATCATAACTACAAAATATAATAGCTAGTATTTTTACCAAATGCTTTATCAAAAGTATTTTCAATCATACAAAAATAGGCATGCAATTTTTATCGGAAATATAGAAGATTAATATTAATTTCAAAACAAAAAAGAATGATGTTAAACTTTTTTTGCTTATAAACTAAGAGCAGTCCATAATTGGGATTTGTCGAATCCTGTTATTCAGATACTAGTACTTTTAGTATCGATCGTTCGATTTAATTATTATACGCGTAAAGCAATAAAGAGCAAGTAAGAAATAATTAATAAGGTTTGAAATTAAATTTTAAATCAATATTCGGTATCGAGGGTTAGACTGTCATTACGTACATAAGTAAAATTTAAATGACTTAGCATTCCATAGCAAATCATCTATGCTATAGTTCTTATTCTGAACTAGGAATGGAAATTAAACATATTACACACACATCACTTATAACGTTCATATGAGTATAATAAATTTTATGACATGGACAATATGGTAACGATTAAGATACAATCCAACTAGAGCGTTGATGATATAAGTATTACCGACAATTTTAATATGATCCTGTCATAAATGGCTAAGTGGTATTAACCAATTTTCTCTTCCCTTGTAAATACCACTTCGGCAGTACCTTGGACCTAAATTATTTTACAGCAATAATAGTAAGTTCTAATGTTGATTAACTCTAATAATAATGCAGAGTTTATAAATGATGCATAAATAGAGACTTCAAAACATCTTTAAGATATTTCTATAGGTATAATTAATTCGTATACATTTATAAACATTTTATACATACCCAACCAAAGAAAACACCAGCTCCACCGCTAATATCACGAACAGAATCAACATCTAATCCTTTAATGAGAGATTGCGCTTTCTTTGCTGCTTGAAGAGGAATATTATCGGTATCGCAATCATCGACACGTCTTTTTAATCCTTGCTTGCCAGTTTTACCAATCAAAGCCTGCATAACTTTCCAATTACGAACCTCTTTTTCAGTGTGTCCCAATAATATGTGAGTTGCAATCATAATATTGCGGACTGAAGGATGAGGATTCTGATAACTACGAATTTCAGCAACGTTCGTCTGCTTTAAGTTGACAACTTCTTGTCGCATCTTTTCCAACCGTTTCAATCGACCATAAACGTTGGAAACATAATCGAATTTTTCACCAATAAATTCCTCTAAGCCTTCCTTTTTAACGTAAATGACAGCTTTTTCTACATCGGGCATTTTCCGGGTTTCAATAGCAACATCGACCAAATGTTGCCCAGTCAAACGTTTGTAAAGCTTCGTAGCGTCATCTATCTCTTCCTTTACTTCTGGGATTTCTTCAACAAGTGGTGTGACTTCTTCAATGGCGATTTCAATCTTTACTCTATCGCGAGCAGAGACGGCAGATGCGAGATTAGCTCGAAGGGCTTTATTTTTCTGCGCTCGAGCTTGAGAGTCAGCCACTTTAAGAACTTCCTCTGCTTCTTCTTTCTCTTTTTCACTAGCTATTGAAATTAAAATACACACCTTATTCGAAATTCGATCAACTAGTGCCATTTTATAACACTTAAGATTAACATAATCGTTTACAATTTCAATTTTCAATATATTTGACCATTATACCATTTAATTAATTCTTTCATTTAATTGCTCTAACTAAAACATTAGATTGAAATCTTTTATAATTACATTACTTAAATTAAAATTCGTTAAATATATACCTGCTTCAATAGCTGCTTTTTCTGCTAGTTTGCGAGCGGCTTCGGCCTCCTCAGCCATTCTCTTTGCTTCCTCTGCCTTCTCATCTTTTTCTGTAGACGATTAAATTGTAGTAAGTATAATTACGATTCATTTTACAAAATGTAACAGAAGGAATTTGTAGTATAATTTTAATACGAATTACTACCCGCTTAGATCAAAAATTACCTTCAACCTTGACTTCTTCCTCAACAACTTCAGGCTCTTTAGGTGGCTCTTCGGGAACAATTACTTCCGTCTTTTCCTTAATCAACTTAGGTTTGGATAATCTCCTAGATAGTCTTCGTTGCTTCATCAATTTCTCCATATCATTCGCTGTCGGTGGTAGGGTAGGCTGTAACTTTTCCGGGGGTTTCTTAACTATTCTCTTCTTATACTTTAAGCGCATCGCTATAAATAAATTATAAATGATTAGAAATTGATAAGAAGTAAAAATTAATCAATACATAAATAAGTATTATACCCTACAAGTAAATATTAGCAATATAACCATTCAATAACCTTTTAACAAGCTAAGAATAACAGCAAATTATAATTATTTATAACCTCGCTTATGAGCATCTAGATTTTTAATTCGCTCTTCTCTCTGGACACGCTTTCGTTCAGCGTGTTCTTGTCGCTTCATTTCTAACTCTATTAATCTTTGTTGAGCTAATTTAATTCGGTCATCAACTGAGATCCGCGGAGCAGCTTTTTTCACTGCGATAGCTTCACGGAATCGATATAATTTTGTTCCAATGTCAAGTAGATCATGATCTCTATGTTTATAAAGATTGTCTTGCTTATCTCCATCCCTTAATCGATAAGCCTTAGTGCCTATATCGCCAATTCCTCTATCATTAAACGGTGGACCGAGTTTACGTTGACCATCACGAGAAAAGTAATCTTTGTTACCGATATCATTTAATCGACCACCTTTTGGACCTGGCTTAGGCCTAAATACGCCTTGTCGCATTCGATAATTTTTAGCAGCGATATCACCAATAGTGAAAACCATTTTAGATGACTGTTCATTCTTAGCAATGATCTTCTTAGCGCGTTCTTTATTACCTCGAATAGCTGCAATTCTAGATTCAGTTTCAGCAATTATTCGAGCAATAAGTGCTTCCTTCTCAGCTATTAAGGTGACCGCTTCTGCTTCTAGGCCTTTCTTCCGCAATATGGCAACATCAGCATCAGCAAGAAGCCTTTCAGCAGCAACTTCACCTTCACATTTTATTAACTCTACTTCAACTAATCCATCAGCAATCAATTCCTCGGCTTTCTCTTCATCATTTACCATTCTAGCAATTTCAGCTTCTGCCTCAGATTTTATCATGGCAGCTAGTGCTTTACTTTCGATCCTGATACGTATTGCTTTGGCTTTACCTGCAGCTCTAAATTTAAGAGCATCATCAGCAGCTTCTTTATTAATCTCTATCGCTCTCTCCACATCACCATATAGTTTGGCTTCTTCAGCTCTAAAGTTAGCTTTTGCTAGAGCAGTCGCTGCATCGCATTCTGAACTGTATTCAGCAGCCTCCGCTTCACCTTCAGCTAGTAGAATTACAGCTTCTGCCTCGCCTTCAGCATTTAACTTAATTGCTTCCAATTCACCGTCTTTTGATTTTTCTTCGGCTTGCTCTTGTTCTCCTTTACGTCTTGCTTCAGCCGCCATCCATTGTGCTTTAGATCTAGCTGCTAGAGCCTTTTCTACAGCAGTCTTCGTAATTTCTTCGGCCTTTGACTTTGCAATAGTGTCGGATACGCGGATATCTTCATTTGTAATTGTAGATAATTTATTAACTTTATTGCTAACTTTGATCTTTTCTGCTTCTGTTTTGTATTCTCTACACTCATCTTCAGCTATATCACCCGCTTTAAGTTTCAGTAGAACTATTTCCGCATCAGCTATAGCATGAAATTCTTGACCTTCGACATTACCCTGTAAGATCGCACGGGATGCCTTAGCTTCTGCTACATCTTGGATACAATTTGAATGAGCTTCTGCGGTATTCTTTAACATTTTCGCCTCAATAGTCTCAATTTCTGTTGCCGCATTTTTGGTAGCCGCTCTCGCTAAACCGTTCGCTTTTTTGACTTCAGCTTCTGCCTGCATCAGTGTAAAAGCTGCTCTAGCTTCTGCGGCTTTTTTAGCTGCATTAGCTTTAGATATGGCAATTAGCCTAATTGCTTTCTCATCTTCGCCAATAGCTGCAGCAGCTGCTGCTTCACCTAGTTTTAATATCTTTTCTGATTCGATGTCTGCTAATTTCTCAATTAACGTACTTTCAGCTTCAGCAGTATCATTGACACATGTAGCTTCTATACCGTCTTCAGCTAAGATCATATTTGCTTTCTGTCGGTCTCCTAATTTGTTAGCGGCAGTAGCTCTAGCTTCAGCTAATTGCTTGTTATATAAAATTTCAGCTTCAGCAGAGGCCCTTACGGACGCAGACTGCGCCTCAGCTTTCTCAACAGCAGCTTTGGTGTTCGCTTCCATAACTATCTGATCAGCTTTTTCAGTCTCTCCTTTTAATCGAAGTGCTTCAGCTTCTCCTAACTTTGATAGCCTTTGAGTTTCAATGTCCGCTAATTTCTTTTGTAAGTCACCCTTAATTTTCGTTAGGGTTGCTATTTTCGCATTATCTGCTTTGTTAATAGCTAAAGCAACTTCAGCGTTAATTTCATCACTTTTTGACTTAAATGCTGCGGTTGCAGTTGCAGCTGAAGCTTCATTATATTTAGCCCTAGCATCAGCGCGCATTTGAGCGACTGTTTCTTGCATTGTAGCAGTTTGTTTTGCAGTTTTAATCTCCTTCGATGTTTGTAATTTGTTAGATTCTTTCAGATCGCCGCGTAATTTTGCGATTTCCGATGCGGTACTTGTTTCTGCTCTATTTGCATTTATCTTACCAGCAGACGTTAATTCGAAAGCGTCAGCTTCTGCTAAAGCTCTTTTTAATTCTGCTTTGGCCATTGCTTCAGCTAGTATTTTATCAGCTTCTACATTATCTCCCTTAGCTTTTGCTTCTTCGGCTTTCAGTTCAGCAAGCTGCAAAATTGTATCAGCAAAAATGCCGGCCTTTGTCTTTTCTAGATTACTTTTAATTTCTGAAGACCGAATAGCTGCCCTTGCTTCACCTGCATATTGTAGCTTGACAGCATCTTGCTTATGACCTTTAAGTTTAGCAATCGCCGCTTCTGCCAATGATTTCTTTAGCTCATTTTGAATCGATCCATCAGTCAGAATTGATTCAATTTCTGCTTCAGCGATTAATTCAACTTCTTTCAGTTTAATATTTGCTTCCTTTAATATCATTTCTGCTTTTTCTGCATTTCCTTGCTTACGGGCTAATTCTGCACTACTGTTAGCAAGAGCACGAATAGCATCTGAATCGGCTTTTGCCTTTTTTCTGGTATAAGCTATCCTAGCAGCATCTCTGAGTTCTGCCGCACGTATTTCAGCTTGGAGTTCCATCCTGATTGCTTTCTCTTCATCGCCAGAAGCTTTAAGAGCTGCAACTTGAGCTTTAACTTGGGTTAAATTTGTAGTAGCTTCATCTAATGCTTTCAACAGTTCAGCTTCGGCGTCAGCTAAAGTTACAATTTTCTTCGCATTTATTTTACCCTCAGCGATTAAATGCTCAGCTTCGTGATGGTTTCCAGAAGCTTTAGCAGCCTCAGCTTTTCGTTCAGCATTTAAAACTGCAGCTTCTGCATCTACTGTAGCGCGCATTCTAATTTCATTTATTCTACCATCGGCTCTTATTTGTTCGGTATTTGATTTATATTCAGCTTCAATGGCACCCAGTTCTCTGTAGCCGTTCTTAAGTTGTGATTGCTTGATTGCTAATTCCAGCTTTAATTTATCAGCTGTTGCTTCTCCTTCCGTAATAGTGCTATTAGCTAAAGCTTCGCCTTCAGCAAGTATTCTTGACGCTTTCATATCATTTCCTGATAATCTAGCTGCAGCTGCTTCTGCCTTCGATTTAATTAGGATGGCTTGAGCCTTGGCCTCTGATCGAATTCTTGCAGCAATAATTTCACCTTCGATCTCTATTTCTAATGCTTGTTTCTCACCATCAATTTCAAATTGAGCAGCTTCTGCAAATTTACCCTCATTTCGTGCTTTCTCTGCAGAACTTGCGGCCTTAAGTCTAACAATATTTGCTTTGCATGCCATTTCTAAACGTTCACAATCAGCCTTAGCATCTTCTTCAATCATACAGGCATCAGCTTCAGCTTTTGAAATAATTTCCAAGACTTCCGTAGAACACTGCTTTTGCAATGAATCTGCTTCTTCGATATTATTATTAGCTTTAGCCTGAGCTATTTTTAGATTATACTGAGACTGTAGTGCATTTACATCCGCTCTAGCTTTTTCAATAATCAAATTAGCGTTTGCTCTAGCAGCTGCCCTAATACTTTCTATTTCTGTTGCAGTCTCTAATAAGACTGTATCTACATTCATCTCTGTCTCAATATTGATTGCCTTAGCTGCATCTCCTGACTGTCTTGCTTTGGCAACTCTAGTAATTGCCTGAGTTTTTAATACATCAATTTCACATTCTGTTTGTAACTGCTTAGCTTCAACATCAGCTAGGGCACGAATTTTATTTGTTTCAGCGGCGGCGTAAGCTCTTATTTTTGTAGCTTCAATGGCATTGCCCTTTTTCTCTAATTCTTCAGCTTTAAATTTTTCTTTTGCTTCAAAGACTTGTGCGTCTAGCTCTTTACTTTTTAGTATGTAGTTTACCTCTGCACTAGTTTTCGCTCGAAGAATGTTAACTTCATTTTCCAATTGGATAGCTTCATGGTCTCCTTTATCCTCTACTTCAGCAATAATCACGCTTAAATTTGCCTTTAGCTCTTGCGTTTCCGCAACTGCTAAAGCGAGAATTTCTTCTGCTTCTACTTCACTCCTAGCAATAATATTTTTGGATTCCGCTTCACCTTCCAAAATGAATCTTTCAGCTAAAATTTTATCTCCTTTTTTTAGTGCTGCTTGAGCATTACTGTGGGCAATCTCATTTGCGGCTTCAGCTTTTAATTTAGCTTTCGCTTTCATCGCATCAGCTTTAACGATAGCTTTTCGTTCGATGGCATTGATTTCAACTGCAGTTATTTCTTTCTCTACTTCAATACTATCATTATCCAATTTAGATATTCTTGATTTTTCTAACAAACTAACTTTATTAGCTTCTATTTCGGCTAACCTAGTTAGTAAGGCTGAGTCGATATCACTTACATTAATAATTAATTGCGCTTCCAATTGACCTTGGTATTTAAGGTTATTTACTTCAATTTCATCATTTTTTGCGAGTGCATGTTCTGCATTAGCTTCCATTTTTAATGCTGCAAATTGAGCTTCTTGTAAGGCAACTGCCTTAACATTCTTGATTTTAGCTTCTGCTTCAAGCCTGACTGCCTTGACATCAGCAGCCGTCTCTAAACGGATTGCAATTTCTTCATTGTCATCTACGCGTGCAATTTCTGCTTCACTGTAAGCTTTGATCCTTTCGGCTTCAATTTCACCAAGAATATTAGCTTTAGTCGAATTAGCATTTCCAATAAATTTTATCTTTTCCGATTCCAATTTCGATGATTTTTGCAGTTTCGCTTGTTCCATCTTATCATCCACAGATTTACTTTTATTATCTAACGCGGCTTTAACTCCATTAGCTTCAGCAGCGGCAATACCAAATATTCGTTTCGCATCTGCTGTTGCTTTTTGTAAAACATCATTAATTTCTTGTGATGCTTTCAATCGAATTACATTTTTCTTCTGATCTGTAGCCTCAGCATTATTAATTTGATTTTCAAGAACTTTTTGCGATGATTTTAGTTCAGCCAATGCTTTCACATTTTCACAATCAACATTAGCAAGAGCTAAAATTCTAGTCGCTTCTGTATCGCCATCTGCACGTATACATTTTGCTGTTGCTTTAGCTTCAGCTAATATCTGCTGTGCATTTTTCTCATCGCCTTCTCGACGTTTAATCTCAGCTTCTTTTTCAGCATTTAAGATAGTTAGTTTTGCATTAAGCTCAGCTTTAGCTTTAACTGATTCTGCTTCTGCTTTGGCTCTCCATTGGATATCTTTTACTTCATGTTCTGCTTTTAATCTATCAGCTCGATCAGTATCACCAGCTAATTCAGCCTTGTTGATTTCAGCTTCATCTCTTATATTTTGATTATTAACTTCACCAATAGCAATGACACGATTGGCTTCAATTTCACCCATTGTTTTCAATTTTTCAATTTCGATTTTAGATGATGTTTCCAATTTATAGACTTCTAATGTGTCATTTGCAGTTTGAGCGGCTGAAATTGCTCCTAAGGTTTTGATTCTATAAAATTCAGCTTCTGCTAACGCTTCAATTTTGATAGCTTCTGCAGTTGCTTCTACAAGTAATTGCTCTTTACGTATATGACCATCAGCTTGTACATTAATTGCTCCAACTTTATTACCAACTTCACGTGCTGCTTCAATTTCGGAAAGTGTCTTTTTATCTAATATATTGGCTTGATTTTGTGAATCTAATCTTAATGCTGAAGCTTTACCCACCAGATTCAAACGTCGTGCTTCCGCTTCACCTAAGGCCTGCAACTTAGCAGCTTCTTGGTCACCTAATACTCTAGCTTGTATAACTGTTTTATCGTCACCTTTATCTTTTGCGATTTTTACTTCTGCATTAGCATATGCTAAAATTGCTCGAGCTTCACCTGTAGTGACAACATCAATTGCTTTAGCGCGGCCATCTGCTGAAATTTTTACTGCACTGCTATAATTATTGCTTTGTCTACTACCATCAGCCAACTTTTTACTTTTAGATAAAATTTCTTCAGCCTTACGTAGCGCTTCCGCTTTAGATTTACTACCTTGAGCATCACCTTGACGTTTATGCTGCAGCTTTACACTATTTCTTCTGAGGCTAAAAGCTGAATTTTTACCCGCTTGTCGGAATTCATCGGCAGCTTCTGCTTTTCCATGTTTATCTGCTGCTTTTGCATCGGACTGTGCTTTCTGAAGAGTCGCATCAACCTGGACTTCTGCAATTAAATTAGCATACTTTGCTTCAATTTCTGCTTTCGCACGTTCATATTGAACTTTACCAGTTTCAATGATGACTTTAGCACCAACTTCATCGCCAAGAGCTTTTGATAAGTCACTCTTACGTTTAGAATGTATCATTTCTACCTCAGCGTCAAGAAGCGCAAGCCTCTTTTCGGATTCGATCTCACCAAGGCGTACTGTTTGCCAATATTCAGCTACGCAATTGCCATCTAATTGCGCTGCTTTAACATTATCACCCAAAACTCTGGCATTGTCAGCTTCAGCGTTAACTCGTAATTTATTCCCTTCCGCCGCTGCAGCAGCAGTCGTTCGTATTGACACCGCTTCATTTTTAGCCAATATTCTCTCTCTTTTGGCACTAGCTTCCGCCAAGATCAAGATTGAAGCCTCGTTGCCGTTATTAATTAATGTATTTGATTTTAGTGTATTCCCTTCGATCGAAGCGACTTCCGCTTGGCCATCAAATATTTTTTGTGTAGCTTCCGCATTTCCGGTTGCCTTTACTATTAGGCCATCAGCTTCTCCCTTAGCTATAGCTTTGCTTGCTTCAATTTCAGCTTGGTGATTATATATGTATGCTTGTGCTTCACCTTCAGCTTTTAATTTTTCAGCTTCTAAGAGATTTCCCGCGGCTTGCTCTTTTTTCGCAAGTTGTGTATAATGTAATCTTGCTGCTTTACCGTCTTCTTTTGTACAAATTCTTATAGCTTCAGCGTCAATTTCAGCTAATCTCTCGACAAGTTTTCCTTCTGCATCAGCTGTAAGTCTTATTTTTTCTGCTTCTGCTTCAGACCTTGTAATAATAGCTCGAGTCTTGTTGCCTTTAATTTCGTGAACACCAGCTTCTGCAAGGGTTTTACTAACTTTGATTTCCAATGCAGCAATCCCTTGAAATTTAGCAATTTCAGCAGAAGTACTAGCTTGCAATTTTTCAATTTTGGCCTTACTCACAGCTTTAATTTTATCAGCTTCTACTTTGTCATGTTTTTGATTTGCAGCAATAGCATTACTTTTAGCTACTTGTTGTACATCAGCAACATTAACTTCTAAAAAAGCTTTAAGAGCGTGCTCTTCGATTGAAGCTTTCTTCTTTGCCGCTGTAGTAATTGCATCTTTCATCAACTGACTATATTTGTTAGCATCACCTTTAACTTTAGCAATATTTGCTTCAGCAGTGGCTTTACAGAGGTTGGCATCAGTAACAGATATTTTCTTAACTTTATCGCTATTAATCTTCGAGATTTTTCTAAGTTTCTCTTCCTCTAATTTTGCAAGTTTTAGCATTCTATCAGCTTCAATTTGATCATTTTTACTCTTGGCTATTTCAATATTGGCAACTGCTTTCTGTACGGCAGCCGCCACTTCAACTTGTAATAGTTCTTGTTCTTTAGTAACGTTAACTTCACCTTTCTTGGTAATTGCATCAGATAAAGCTTCAGCCTTCGCCGAGATAGCTTTAGCTTCTTGGCCATTAGCTTGTAAGAATTCGGCTTTTACAAGTTCTTTTTGTGATGCTGAATCAATTTCACCAATGGCTATAATATTATCAGCCACAACTGCTGCTACACCTTTTATTCTATTACTTTCTACTTCCGCTTCAGAAATTTTAATGGAAGCAGCTTCTTCGTTACCACGCTCGATATCATCTTGAGCTTCAAGTTCAGCTAATCTTGATATATAATTGGCTTCAGTTTCGGCAGTATTTTTCACTACTGTTGCTTTACTGTTTGCTTCAATAAGATATGCTCTAGCTCTAGCGTCAGATAATTCATTTTGAGCTTTAGTTTTATCTCCTTCAATTTGTGCCGCCTCACTTTTTCCCTTGCCTACTAATCTTAAAGCTTCTGCTTCTGCGATAGCTCTAACATTGATAGCTTCAATTTCAGCCAAACGCGATATTTTAGCAGCTTCCTCTTCAGCAAGTTTAGTGATATTTTGGGCTTGCAATTTTTTACCTTGCTTTAATAGTTCCGCTGCTTGATTTGCTGCATTTTGAATGACATGTGCTGCTTTTATCTTCGCTTCAGCTTTTATTATTGCAGCTTCTTCTTCAGCTTTTTCAATAGCTACATTTGCTGCTTGCTCCGCCTCAATAACAGATATTTTACCTAAATAATACTTTCGCTGTTTAGTAGCTTCATCTGCATCACCTGATACAGAATGCACTTCCATAATTCTTTCACTACTAACTTTAACTGCTTCAATCTTTTTGGCAGTATTTTTACGTATTGATTCAACACTTGCTTGACATTTCATCTTTGCTGCCTTAATCTCTTCATTGCACTGAAATTTTGCGGCATCATATTGTGCATCACCTTTAATGCGGATTGCATCAGAGTGATTATTAGCAGCTTCAGCTGAATGTGCATGCATCTCTGCTGTTAATCTTATATTATCAGCTTGTTTTGCAGCTTTTAATCGGATCACTTCGCAATCTCCTTGTATTTTAATCTTATCAGCTTCTAATCTACCTTCGATACGCTTTCCCTTCGATTCTGCTTCACCTTCTTTCTTTAAAATAGTTGCCTTCGATGGATTACCATCATCATTAATTTGATCAGCCTGATTCGAAGATATGATATCAATCGTAGCTGCATCACATTCACATGTTGCTAGTAAAGCATCGGATTCAGCAAACGCTTTTAATGTAATTGCTTCAGCTTCCCAAGTTGCCATTATACGTGCTGCTTGAATATCTCCTTCAATTTTTGCTTTTTTACTATTAATCTTATCGTTCGATTTGGCCAAATTAGCTGCCTTCTTTTCTGAGTTTGCTCGAACAGCTTTCGACTCAGCAATTGCAATTTGGCGTTTAGATTCCACTTCAACTTCATTCTTAATTTTAATAGCATCGGCTAAAGCCTTTGCTTTTACTCTTAAACAGGTGGATTCTGCTTTGGCATGTAATTGTTTCACTTCAGCCCCATCACCTTTATGTTTAAGCGATTCAGCCTTGCCTAATTGAACTAGCTTATCTGATTCAGCATCCGCTTCTGCAACAATTTGGGAAGCTTGAGCTTCAGCAAGAGCTATTATTCGTCCGGCTTTAATATCACCAACTGTTTTGGTCAGGTCAGCTTTGGTTTTATCACCTGAACGTTCCGCTACATTAGTACGACTTTCAGCTACTATCTTTTCAGCTTTAGCTTCATATTGTGCTTTATTTTTGAGAGCGTCCGCTTTAGCTTTAGCAGCTGCTTTAATCGCTTTAGCTTGGATCTGTGCTGTCATCTCTGCTGCCTTCACTGGATTACCTTTCATTCTTATTACTGCAGCTTGTCCTTCAGCAATAATTTTTTCGGCTTCAATTTTTGCTAATTTATTTTGTAACGTACCATCAATTTCAGCGGTAGCTTGTGCTAAAATTTCAATTGCTTTTAATTCACCTGTCATTTCAGTAATAGCATTTTCATTTTTTTCCGCTTTCTTTAACTTGATTTTACTTTCTAGTTCCGCTTTTGCAACAGCAACTTGAGTTAAACTTTTGGCTTGAAGAGCTTTACTTTCAGCTGCAGCAACAGCAATAATATAATTTGCGTCACTTTGAGCTTTTTTAAGGATAGCTTGCTCTTCATTTCCGCTCGATTTTAAAGCTTCTGTTTCACGCTCAACAGCTTGCTTGTCAGCGTTAGCTTTTGCAATTTCTTGTGTTTTTATACTTTCAATTTTGCCTAATTTAACTGTACTTTTAGTTTCTGCATTTTTAACTTCTTTTATACTTTGCGCCTTATGTTTCATACCAAGATTTTCAATTTCGGTTGAATTAGTTGTCGCTTTAATATTTTCCGATGTTGCAAAACCTTGAGCATGAATTTGAGTAGCACTAGCTTCGCCCTCTGCAGCAATTCGTGAAGCTTCTTGTGTTGCTTGGGCTAATATTTTAGCACAATCCATTTCTGCGGTATTTAAAACTTGTTTAATTTTCTTATTATCATCCAGTAATTCAGCTATATCTGCTTCACCACGGGCGATCATTTTGATTGCTTCAACTTTACCTTCAGCATTTATAAGTGTTTTTTCAGCGTTAGCCTTTGTCAATAATCTTTCCGCTTCTGCTTTTCTAGCTGCTTCAATTCGATTAATTTCTGCTTCAGCTTGAGCAGTAACAATTGATACAGCCATAGTACTACCACTTGATTTAGCGTTATTGACATATTGTTTAGCTGCTTTTTTAATCGCTTGAATCTCGTTTTGTCCTTTACGCTGTAATGCTTTTGCTTCTTCTTCCGTACGTTGATATAACGCTTCTGCATCGAGAATTTTAGTTTGCTCAGAAACTTTTGCTTCAGCTTCTGCTGTAAGTCGAATGGCACTATTTTTATCTCCTTTAAGCTTAGCTGCTTGAACTTTAGCCATTGCGAATTCCAACTCAGTTTCAAGCTTACCAATTGCAATAATTCTATCAGCTTCGATCATGCCAATAGCGAGAGCTTTAGTTGCATCGACTTCTCCATCTCGACGAATTCTCTCGGCTTCACTACTATTACCAGTTTTATCTACAGCTATGGCACGAGCCTCGGCCTGTGATCGAATATTAGCAGCTTCAATTTCCGCTTGTTTTTTAACTGCATTGGCTTCTATTTCAGCTCTAGATGTTACATTTTTAGCTTCAACTTGACCTTCAATTTCAGCAGCTTCTTTTTCTTTTCCGCTCTCTTTCACTGTTTGAGCTCGACCACGACCAATTTGCCGGTCTGATTCGATTGTAGCCATAGCATGTAGCCTTGTATATTCAGTATCACCGAATTTTTTCAAACGTTCAGCTTCTGCATTACCTTCCGCTATCACTTTTTCAGCGTCTCTTTGAGCTTCATCTAATATACGATTAGCTTCTTCTTCATCGAATGCTTTTATTTCTTCTGATTTTCCTTTTGCTCTTAATAAAATACTTTCTTCTTTGGATTTTGCTTGAATTAAAACAGCTTCTGCTTCACCATAAGAATTGACTTTTGCAGCTTCTGCATCAGCTTGTAATTTTAATGCGGCTTTATCGGCATCTCCTTTAGCTCTAATTTCAGCGGCTAATAACGAATTGCCACTCAATTCAGCATTATGAGCGGCTGCTTCAGCTTTTAATTGTACAGCATCGGCCTTCATCGATGCTTCAGCTTGTAATACTTCAACGTCTGCAGTAGAATTAATAATTTTAGATTTAGCTTGGCCTTCACCTCGAATAAGAATAGCAACAGCTTCTCCTTCGGCCATTGCTTGAGCTGCTTGGCCTTCGTCATCTTTTGATAATGCAATCCTTGCTTCTTCAGCTGCTCTTAACTGGCTTGCTTCTGCTTCAGCTTCAGCCATTGTAGCCGCTGCTTTCGATTCCATTTCTGCTTTTTTACGTATTGCTGCAATGTTAGCATTAGTCTTCACTTGACTTGAATCAATTTCACCTTTCATTTTACTTTCCATAGCAGCTTTATGATCACCACGTACGATTGCATTATCAATCTCTCTGTCCATTTTAGCAGTTATAATTGAACTTTTACCTTCTGCCTCGATACGTGACGCTTGAATTTCAGCTTCCAATAATATCTTTTCACATGCTAAATCTTTTTCAGCATTAGCAATAATCATTTCAGCTTGGGCACGATACTGTAAGATATCAGCATGTGTATCTTCTTGTTGTTGTAAACGTTTAATTTCCTTTTCACCTTGATCAGCAACTTCTTCCGCTCTGTTGTCTAGATCATTATCAAGTAAGGCATGGGCTTCAGCTTCTGATTTAATCTTATGATATTCAACACTTCCCTCATGGAGAATACTACTTTCTTCTAATTTCCCTTTATTGATTGCTTCTGATGCTTTGACTACGGCTTCACCACGAATTTTACAAGCCTCCACTTCACCTTTAGCGATTATTCTAGCAGCTTGTGCTTCACTTGATGCTCTTAATTTGATACTTTCATCTTCGTTGCCATTGGCTTTAGCCTTATTGGCTTGATTAATTAATTGTTGTCGGGTAGCTTCAGCTTGATGCTTTGCTTTAGCAATCGCTGCTTTTGCTTCATTATCAGCTTGAAGTCGGATATTTTCCGCTTGTGCTTTACTTTGAATAAGAACTACTTCAGATTGAGCTTGTGCTTGTAATCGTATTGCTTCAGCGTTTCCTTCAGCACGCATTACTTTTACTTTGACATCATTGTCCGAGGTTAAAGTAGCTATTTTTTTATCACCTTCAATGGTTAAACGTTTAGCTTCTGGATCACCACGGCGTGCAGCAGCTTGAGCAGCAGATTCAATTTGAAGTTTGAAAGCTTTGACTTTTAACTCTGATTCAATTTCAGCAGCCATAGAATCTCTCTCTGAACTTAATTTAACAGCATCTGCTTTAGCATCAGCTAACTTGAGAGCAATGGCTTCGTCACATTTTGCTTTAATATCACTGGCTTCCGCTTGACCTCGTGCAATCATTTCAGCCGATGCAATATGACCTTGTAGAATGATTTCAGCTGCTTTTGCTTCATCACCAGCTAAGAAAGCTGCTTTAGCATTCCTTTCAGCTTCAATCGTTGTTAATCTTGCTTTACTTTGTGATTGTAATAAACATTCTTCTATTTGACCATTGCTATTATTACGCATTACTTCAGCTTCAATTTCAGCTTTAATGATAACGGTTTCAGGATTACCAATTTTTAATTTTTCATGCTCAATACCACCTTCTGATAATGATTGTATAGCTTCAGCTTCACGTTGTGCAATTAAATTTGTAGCGGCAATCGTTGCTTCTGAAATTATCCTTTTTGCTTCAGCTTCACCAGCTTGTAATGCTTCTTCAGCTTCACTAACATGGCCTTTTCGCATGCAATCTTTCGCTTTTGCTCTTGACATCTCTTTAACATATTTTGCATCAGCTTCAGCTTTAGCACGTATACATTTAGCTTCACCTTTAGCAGCTATTCTTGTTGAATATGCTTTACCTTCTGCATTGATTTTAGCTGCTTCAGCAACCAATTTGGCTTCTTCTGATGCAGCATTGAATCGAGCTTCACCTTTTTGATTAACAGCTTGGATGATTCCTTCTGTTGCTGCTTTAATCGCTTTCACTTCAGCTTGTGAACGAATTCTTTCAACTTCAGCGCCATCACCATCAGCTAATGCAGCATCAATTTTTTCATCAGCACTATCACGTATCGATTGAGCTAACTCATTGGCTGATGAAATATCCGCTTTTGCTTTATCTTCCAGTAATAAGACATTTTCAGCACTTCGACATTGATCAGCTTTTAATTTAGCTACTTTAGCTTCTTCTTCACGTCGTGCTAATAACGATGCTGCTTCTTCTTCCGATTTGACACGACTTAATTCAGCAGCGGATAACGCTGTAATTTTAGTCACTTCAGCATCACGTTGTAATTTTAATACTTCCACTCTAGTAACATCGCCAAGAAGTTGAGCTTCAGCAATTTTACCATCATATTTTATCTTGACAGCCTCAATATCGCCATGAGTGATTGTTTTAATCGATTTCACTTTACCTTCCATCGTTGTTACCGCTGCGGTATTTTCACCATGAGCTCGTTTTTGGATAGAATCTGTTACTGATTTTGTTAAGGCAACTTCAGCAGCTATTTCACCATTAACTAATGCACGAGTAGCGGCATTCTTTTTATTGCGTAAATCCGATTCGCGTGCATTTTCTTTCGCTTTTAAGCGTACGCTAGCAGCTTCTTTCTTGCCAGTTACAATCGCTGCATCGGCAGCTTCCGACATTTGATTTTTTAACACTTCTGCATTTTGTTCAGCGGTTAACAATTCAGCTTCAGCACTTGCTTCGGCTCTTAATTTAGTTGCTTTAGCGCGTGCTTCTGCCATTAATCGTAATGAAATTACTTCAGCATCTTTAGTAATTCTTTCCGCTTCTTGTTTACCGTCGTTGATAATAGCATCAATAACTTCTTCTTTTTCACCTTTATTTTTAGCTAAATTGGCTTCAGCTAAAGATTTATTCTTGACAAATTCAGCATCTTTAATTGCTTTCTCTTTGCTCGCTTCAGCTAATGTTGCTGCAGTAGCAATGGTAATATCAGCTTCGGCAAATTTTAAAATTTTATTTTCTTTAATTTTACCAGCCATTTTGATACGTTCCGCTTCCATTTTAGCACGTTCACTTAAATGTTTGGTCAGTACTTGTCCTTCTAGTTCCATCACTTCAATTTTTGTTGCTAAATCTTCTCGAATAGCATTAGCACGAACTTCATTACCAGATGTAAGGACTTTCTTGATTTCTTGTTCAGCTTGTGCTGTCAATTGTTTAATCGATTGTTGAATCCCTTCACGTTTCTCTTCAGCTTTATCCGCTGTATATTGTAATATTTCACTTTCAGCAGATACTCTAGCTCGGACAGCTTCAATAGCTACTTTAGTTTTTAAACGTTGAGCTTTCTCTTCACCATCAATAATCATCCTTGTTGCTTCAGTAATACCATCTTTTAATAAGCGAGCAGCATCTTCTCTCCCTTTCATTTCAGACTGTAGGATAACTTGGTCATTCTTTTGGTTGATTTTTTTAACCGCTGTATCGGCTGCTGCGTCCATGATAGCAGTGATTGCAGCAGCTTTAGCATGCGATTTAACGCTAACCGCTTCTGCAGTAGTTTTCAATCTTTCCATTTCAGCTTCTCCTTGAACATTGACTGCTTTTACTTCAATATCTTTTTGTGCAAGTAATTTTGCTGTCGTTGATTGCGCTTTTTCCATCTGTTTAGAATATTCCTTATTTGCTTCAGCTTGTAAAGCAACAGCTTTAACTTCATCGCGCGATTTACGATAGCCTCGAGCTAAGATAGTATTGGATTCGCGAACAGCTGTCGCTTTGGCTTCTTCTTTAACTTTGTTGGCATTGGCTTTTGCATCTAGCATCATTTCGGTAACTTTGGCTTTAGCAGCAGTTTTAATTTGAACAGCTTTTTCCTCACCAGCAATTTTAGCTTTATCGGCTTTAGCAGCACCTTCAGCATTAATTTTTCCACATTTTGCTTCACCTTCAGCTGCAACTTTAGCTGCTTCTGCTTCACCTCGTCGTAAGCATTCATCAGCAGCTTTTTCTTTCCCTTCAGTGCGTAACTTTTGCGATTGTATCTTTGCTTTTTGTAATATTTCATTGGATTTTCGTTTATAATCGATTCGAACATTTTCAGCTTGAGCACGAGTAGTAGCAAGGATTGATTCTGCTTCACCGATTGATTTTCGAATAGCAGCCATAGCATCGCTTTCACTTTGAGCTGTAATAGCTTCGGCTTTCTCTTCAGCTTCAGCTAAGGTGGCATCAGCTTGAGCAGTTGCTTTAATGGTATGAGTACTTGTGCAAGCTTCTGCTCGAAGTTCTGCAGCTCGAATGAGATCACCATCATTTTCAGCAGCTTTCGCTTCTCGTTCAGCTTTGACAGCAACAAATGTCGATTTCTCTTCTGCTTTCAATAAAATTGCATCGCTTTTTACTTTACCTGCTTTCTCACCAGTAGCATCTAAACTTGTAAAATTTTCACCTATAACTCGTGCTTCATTTTCGTAGCATTGCTTGATAATTTCTGCTTCTTTTTCAGAGCGTAATTGATTGGCTTTTATTTTGGCATCACTTAATATTTGAACAGCTTGAATTTCAGCTTCTGCTTTCAATATCTCAGCTTGATAATTAGCTTCAGCAAGTATCTTTTTAGCTTTCGCTTCATTGCCAGCAGCTCGAGCATCGTTGGCTTCTTTTTCAGCTTGAGCTAAAACCATATTTGCATTAGCATTGGCAATTTCACGTATGGCTTCCGCTTCTCCTTTCGCTTCAGCAATAATGATACTCGCTTCGCCTTCGACACTAATCATGACTTGATCATGTTGATTTTGACCTTCTAATTCTACTAATTTGATGGCATTTTTAGCTTGATATTCTTTCAACTCTTTTTCAACATTAATCGCCATAATTTTACTTTGTGCTTTACTTTCTGCCTTACATCGACTAGCGTAGACAAAATCCTTTTTAATTTCAGCTACTTTAGCATCTGCTTCCAATTTCATGGTTAAAGTAGCAACTTCGCTATCGTGAATTAGTTCTTTCGATCGTATTTCGGCATTTTCTTTCAGTTTCATGGATTTAATTTGAACATCAGAAAGCAATTTAGCATGCTCTAGTTTAGCCCTGGTTTCTACTTTCTTGGCTTCAATGTTAGCTTTAGCTAACAATTTAGCGGCTTCAGCATTGCCTTGTGCTAATACTTGAGCTGTTTCCGCTCGAGCAGAAGCTCGAATTTGTTCCGCTTTGGCTGGATCGCCATTTTTTTCAGCAATCTCCGCTTGAGCTTCAGCAATAATTTTGATCGATTCCGCTTTACCTTCTGCTTTCAATCGAATAGAATCTGCTTCTCCTCTTGCCTTTTTATAAATAATTTGCGCTTCTTCTTCAGCTTTGATTAAAACTGTCGCCGCTTTTTCTTCGGCTTCAATGGTAATGGCTGCAATATTGGCATCGGTTTTTAACTGTTGTGCTCTACTTTTGCCTTCAGCTAACACTCTTGCCTCTTCAATTGTGCCATTAGCAGTCATTTTTACCGCTGTAGTAACATCGCCATAGCCTTTGGATCTTTCCGATTCTCGTTCAGAATTAACTATAGCTTCAGCAGCGGAAGCTTTCGCTCTAGCCATAATAGCATCGGCTTCCTTCTTTAACAGGTTAACACTTTCAGAGCAACTGGATTTTTTAATTTCTTCTTCACGTAATCGACTTATGGCTCTCTTGCGTATAATATTTTCTTCACCACCAGCTTGAATTAAGGCTACCTCAGCCTCGCCATTTTTTTGTAATTCAATAGCTGCTGCTTTCCCTTCAGCACGGGACAATAATGTATCTGCTGGTTCGGATGGTTGTGCTCCTTTCTTATTTTCCACCTTAGAAGATGGCTTACTAGAAGCAGTTTGCTTGCTGTCTGGATCGGTTTGCAAGAGTACCGCTTCCGCTTTACTTCCCATAACGATAGAGGTATATTGACTTTGAGCAGTAGTTAGGATTTTAATGGCATCCAATTCTGCTTCGGTGGTAATTTGATTGGCTTCGTGTTCCGCTTGGCGTTTCATTTCAGCAATGGTGTCGTTATGTTCACGCTTTAACTCAGTAATTTCTAAATCCACTTTAGCTCGTAAATTGTTAATTTCAATTTCAGCTGTTTCCATAATTTTTTTAGCTTCTTTCATCTTACCAGCAGCTCGAGCTTCGTTGGCTTCTTGTTGTGCAACTCTGATCACCCTAGCAATCCTATCATCAGCTCTACCTTCAATAATAGCGATTCTACGATCATAACGATCTTGTAATTTATCAATCTCTTGATCACACTTGGAAAGAACACTTTTGGCAGCTAATTTGGCTTTACGCCTAATGGTATCGACTTCATCATTGGATTGCATTTTAACCGAGCGTGCTTCAGCGTCGGCTTTACGAATAATTTCCGATGGAGTAACTTGAATTTTTGGCTTCTTTAATTGACTACCGGATTGGATACTAACGGCAGCAGCAGCAGCAGCAGTAGAAACAGTAGAAGCATCGACAGCATCGACTTTATATCGATCTTCCTCCAATGCCTCTCCAAAACTACCTACAAGGTGAAAATAGTAGGATTGAAAGAGAAGTTAATAATACATGTCTGCTGAAGTTGTTGAGCACTTGGCGTTCCATTGGATATGAACATAAGTTTAGAAATGATCCAGCCAGGCTACTATATTATTATCATGTCAGAAAGTACTGGTCAAGGTGCTAACATGGCCATTATAGCCATCATTTATAACATGATCTACAATGACTTGATGAAATAGAAAGGATTAATCTACGTCCCACAATGAAAGCTTACTTCCAATAGTACGACGCAACCTTTGACATACATTTCTACTACTGCCATCAGCTGGAATAACTACAAGGTGAATAATGACTTTTTAATGGAGTCGATGATGATAGAGATCATCTTACAGGATAGGGCATTTAGTGGTATACCGGGATAAAATACGATAGCTGACCAAATAGACTCATGGATGGCAACAGCTAACCTTGAAAGCTACGACTAACTATTTTGTATCTGTGGAAAAGGACGAGCAAAAAGTTGAACATTGACAGTTACTATTGCAATTGGCATACCGTTCATTAATAATTATTGAAAGCTGAAACTATAATTTTACTTTGTAGGAAAGGCTGAGCCGGAGTTGAATATGGATAGTCATTTTTATGATGGCAAACTCCTCAACATTAAAGCAGAAACTTTCCTTTTACTTTGTAGAAGAGGACAAGCAAGAGTTGAACATTGACAGCCATTTTTACTGCAGGAAAAGGGCGAGCAAGAGTTGAACACGGACAGTCATTTTTACTTTGGCAAGCCACTCAATATTGAAGCAAATACTGTGATTTTACTTTTATAGGAAAGAGCGAGCAAGAGCTAAACACAGACAGCCATTTTTACTGTAGCAAGCCACTCAATATTGAAGCGAATACTTTGATTTTACTTTTGTAGGAAAGGGCGAGCAAGAGTTGAACACGGACAGTCATTTTTACTTTGGCAAGCCACTCAATATTGAAGCAAATACTATGATTTTACTTTTATAGGAAAGAGCAAGCAAGAGCTGAAAGCTGACAGATATTCTTACTGTGGCAAACCACCCATTATTGAAGCAAATACTGTGATTTTACTTCTTAGGAAAGAGCAAGCAAGAGCTGAAGGCTAACAGTCATTTTTACTGTGGCGAACTGAAAGCTGACGGACATTCTTACTATGGCAAACCACTCAATATTGAAGCAAATACTATGATTTTACTTTTATAGGAAAGGGCGAACAAGAGCTGAACGCGGACAGTCATTTTACTGTGGCAAACCACTCAATATTGAAGCAAATACTCTGATTTTACTTCTGCAGGAAAGGGCGAGCGGGAACTGATGGCTGACAGTCATTTTTACTGTGGCAAGCCACCCAATATTGAAGCAAATACTCTGATTTTACTTTTGTAGGAAAGAGCGAGCAAAATTTGAGAGAGACTCAAAATGAAGGCTACTACTGTGTTATAACTTTTGTAGGACAAGACTTGCAAAATCTGCAAACCGCTTAAAATGAAGGCCAACACTGTGCTTTGACTTTTATAGGAATGGACGAGATGAGCAAGAGTTGAACATTCAGGGCTATTTTCTCTATGGCAAGCCTCTCAAATTAAGGTGGATAATGTGATGCTACTTGCGTAGGAAAGGACGAGCTACCTTGGCCATTTAGAGTTATTTTCACTATGGCCAGCCACTCAAAATTGAAAGCATATACTGTGTTTTTTTCACATTTTTAGGATGGAATAGAATAGTAAAATGGGAACAATTCGAGTAATTTACTCTGCGACAAGCCACTTTCATTTGGAGCCAACAAGTAAGATTTTGTGGGTAAGGATAGATAGGATAAGAAGAGCAAAAGCACAACATGGGCAGCAATTTATACCGTGGCAATATACTCAAATTTAAATCAGATATTGAGGGTAATGTAGAAGGATGAAGACAGTAAAAGTCTGAATTTAGAGTCATAAAGTATATGGTATGTCACTCAAAATTGTCAGCAATCATTACATTTTTTACTCTTGTGATAAAATTAATTAAGGGAACCGAACTCTGATGTGTTCGTTATTGGCTTATTGTGGATTAGATAACTACAGTAGAAATTGAGTTTTCCTAATTGATCAGATCTACTGTAGGTTTCCCTTGTTGCGTATGACAAAAATGGAATCCAATGAATTACTCTACCTGATTTGGTACGCTTTCTGATGGCCGATTTCCCTCTTGCCTCCTGCTGGCGAGCACGTTCTAAAGGACAAGAACAGAAAGGAATCATAGTAATCAGAATCAGTAGGAAGCAGCTTGACAAATTAATTATTATTGGCCGATTGTCTTTTACGAATTCGTAATTAAAGTTAACCATTAACGTACAGTAATTCTACCGTTCTATAAATGTTCATCACGACGAAAAATGCATTGAGAAAATCTCTAAATGACCCAATATTGGATCATTTAATGGAAATATTTTCTCTTGATCCGTATATAAAAAGAATGATTTAAGTTATCAATAAATCAGTATGAAAGTCAACAGATTTATATCTTCCATTTCACTTTCCACTGAAGTAGGCAGAGACTGATATCAAGAAAATACGAATGGATATCGATGACAACAAGCCTATTCCTGCGAAAGCTGGTTAAGAAAAAAATGCGCCGTCCTCATCAATGATGTCCAGCTTGCAGATAGCGTATAACTATTTTATCCATAAACTACTGTGCATAAGGAAAGAGATTTATCCAACCAGGCCTAATTGATCCTTCTTTTCAAAGTGTCTACGCTATTGAATCGATTAATACGATTGAAAAATCAATTACAACTGTGTATTTCAAAACAGCCGTTTGGACATAACAAGTGTCGATGGACGTGAGGAATAAAATAACACGGAACATAAAAAATAGGAATGACAACGGCGATTTTTAATAAACAGTCGCTTAGACATTCAGGTACTGAAGGGTGTGAAGAATAAAATACACGGAACGTCAATATATAACAGTCGCTTGGACAGGTTGGATATGCAAGGATAAATGGATATGAAGAATAAAATAATACGGAGGATGGGAAATAGGAATGACAACGGTGATTTTCAATGATTGTCGCTTAAACATGCAAACATGAATGGATGTAAAGAATAAAATAGGACAGAGGATGGAAAATAGGAATGGCAACGGTGATTTTCAATGATAGTCGCTTAAACATGCAAACATGAATGGATGTGAAGAATAAAATAACACAGAGGATGGAGAATAGGAATGACAGCGGTGATTTTCAATGATAGTCGCTTAAACATGCAAATATAAATGGACGTGAAGAATAAAATAACACGGAGGATGGAGAATAGGAATGACAACGGTGATTTTCAAAGATAGTCGCTTAAACATGCAAATATGAATGGATGTGAAGAATAAAATAACACGGAGGACGCAAAATAAGAATGACAAAGGAGATTTTAATAACAGTCTCATGGACAGGTAAGTGTTAATTTACGATCCGTATAATGTTATAATCGTTCGTTTAAAAACGGAACGTTAGAGGATTTCTGGAATAAAAGTAAAAAGGAAGATGTAAAATAGGAGTAACAACTGTAATTTTTAATAACGGTATCTTACAAGCCAAGATAGATGTGAAGAAATATTATAATACGGAAGAGGACCAATATATATTAATTACAGTCGCTTGAACATGCAAACGTTGATGGATATAAGAAATCAATTAGTACGGAAGATGGAAATATGAATTGGAACAGTGATTTTAAATAAGAGTCGCTTACAAGTTACAACCCGAGATAGATAGTAGGAATAAAAGAAGATGAAAGATAGAAGTTATTGGCGTAGTTACCCGCCTGGATTTTACCTAGTAATTCTCTCTCTTCCTCTAATTTGTCCATCAGTACCATTTCTGGCGTTGGTATATTGCATAACTCGACTTCGATTTCTTCGAAACTGACAGCAGCGGTAGGTAATGGCCTTCTGTTGATTAATCGGTTCCATCGTCTTGGGGAAAATAATTCTTTATGTGTACCTTGGCATAAAAAGCGCCCCTCCATGACTGAAATAGTCCCTCTTCTCTCCGTATCCATCAAAGAAAATTCCCAACGCAAATCTCGAGCTAAAAAAAATCGACGATCCATTTCATGGAGTACATCAAACAATTCATCAGGATGGCATGTAGTTCCAGAACAGACATATTCGATGGATGCCTCAACTTGTGGTATACTTAATTTCTCATGGCGTAATGATATATGAAGTTGTTGCAATTGTTCTGCGGTTAACTCTTCATTTAAACCAGAGCCATCTGGCTTTAGAAATATATGGCGTATAATATCTTTCTCGATAACCATGTTAATGTATTAGTGGGTACCTTGTTAAAGTCTACGAAATCGTTTTTCAACGTCTTCAAGCAAATTTCTATGGTTGTTTATTCCTCCTTGCTAGTTAAAATGTTATCCAACAGGTAGTCACTTTGTTGACTGACTGGACTCCAATGGAGATTTTTCTCTAAAGGAAGTCCAGTACGCGTCCAATTCTTGACTTTACTTGGAGTCAAATCGTTAACCAATATTAGAATGGATGAAAGATAAAATTAAATTGATCTTGTAATCATTTAAAATATATCTAAATTACTTTTATTATTATTACTTGTAGTTAAGTATCCTTTTCAGCCAAGGATATTTAACCCGTTATCGTGGTAATTGTTAATTGTTATAGTTGAACTGGCTAAAATAGTGATGTAAACTAGTGTATAGATGTACCGGTAAGACTAGCAATAATTCATCTTCCAACTACACCACTGTCCTCATCAAGTGAATAGTAGATATATAGGGCTATGCAGTCATGATGGCGTTTGCAAATAACTATAAAAAAGAAAGACCCAACCTAAAGTGAATAATATGGTTAGAAACCAGGTAGAAAATACATCACCCATCACCCACTGGAATAACAATAGCATTGATGCAATCATGTTATCCGTAAACGCTGGTGGTGTCCTGCTGGAAGGCGTCCATTTTCGTTTCTATTCCAGTAAGTTACCATACTGGAACAAGAGTCCTAATTGTAGTAGATTAGCCAAGTAGCTATTTCAATATCTCATAAACAGTAGGATAAGATTACAAGTAAATTAAGCGATAAAAATCAATTAACATGATATTATTTCCATCAATGAACTAATTAGATCCGATTTCAATAATAACATAGTTACCATTCTTCTTCATGGATTCTTCTTTTGTCAATATGATAATAATTGCATTGATTCTTAATAAATGCATGACGTTAATTCAATCTTCTTTACATGATAATGATATAATGACAATAGTGCTAATGAAATTGTTACAAAACTTCATAGTGACAAACGATTAAAATAGATAGAAAAGGAATAGAGGGGTAGACAATATTGAACGTTGGGCCGTACCAAGAAGTTATGGACAAGCCCCAAAGTCGGACAATACTTGAAATAATGTTGAAATTTTAGCAAATTGTTACTCTTATATATGGCAACAGATGTACAGTATACCGGGAAATATGCTGTCGCTAATGAGATCACTGTTATCTTTGAGTATCTGCATCACATCCATTAAAATCGATTACTGCTCCTATCAATATCATGATCTGTGTATAACATATACATGGCAGCTTGCTGCTATTTCCAATGATACAACTGTCATCTTGAAGAACTACATTACAGTTATACAAGTGAAGATCTTTATTTAGAATAGGACGAATGAAATTTATGGCATAAGTGCATTAGAAAACCTAAAATCGAATAATGCCTGAAGTAGTGTTGATATCCTAGCAAATTATTACACTTATTTATGTTATCACATACAGTGAAAAATGCTGGTTCTAATTATATGAAAGTCATCGTCAACATCTGCACGACTGTTATTAAAATTTACCTATTACTTTTATTATATTACCGTATAGTGGAAATGAGACGTTTAATCATAACTAAACAAACGAAATTTAGGACGTAAGGAACAAGTCTCCAAGCTGAACAGTACCCGAAATAATATTGAAATGTTAGCAAGTGCAAGACGCTGATTCTAAAGGTATAACTTTAATCTTGAACATCTGTAACGAGTTGGAGTAAATGCTGAATATTTTGTTATTTTTTAGACCTGCTTACACGAGTCTAGAACTTTTATAAACTGTAATAAAGCAGATTTTTATCTGCATTCAGTTGACTAACTTTATTGTGAGCTGTAGAAGCAGAGCGGAATAAAGTATAGTCGACTTTATTACAACATCTGTATAACAATTATTAAGTTAAAATCGAATAATTAATCCTATTTATATCATTGTATACGATGGATAATGTTGTTTCCAATGATGTAATTTTCATTTTGAAAATCTGCATATAACTACTCAAATGACTATTTTTAGTCAGACTGTAATAAATGATAATCATAGAAGAAGTGTTATGGTAAGATCTCATTGTTAGGCAATGCCCAAAATAATGTTGAAATCTTAGCAAATTAATGATCAAACTTATTTTACATGATCATATCCTATGAAAAATACTGCTTTTAATGATGCAATGATGAAATAAACTGATATTATCCTTTTCTTTGCATTAATCATGATATGACTTCTACAATGACGAGCAAACTTCATTTATTGGTAAATTGCGGGAATCAATTGCAAGTCTATTGGTCTGGGTAAATAATCATCTATTAAAATTGTTAGAATTAACGAATAACAGCTTGGAAAACTAACAACAGAAAGTGACTTTTAGAATTGAGATAGGATGCCACCACAAAAGTCACGCTAATTCCGCTAATGAATTAATCCAGTGACCTCGTCATTAAATCGATTCTGAAATGAACATGAGTACTTCCATAAATTAATTTGCAGAATCTTACTCGGCATTAATCTTGTCAATGAATTAGAAAGGCGAATTTGATTAAGCGGTTGAATTAAATAAGATTAAGCTAATATATTAAGGCAAGCTGACTAGCTGTACTATAAATTATGGGTAAAGTCGAATTACTTGTACTTTAAACTGCATTACTTCAGCCTATAGAATGCTGAAATTGATATGATTTAATGAAAATTTTCAAACAAGGCAAATTAATACATTTAGGGCACATCATATTTGAGAGATATCCTAAAACATGGAGCAGCTGCAATTTATTTTCGAATAAGTGGCAAATGATCTTGTTAACGCATTTATTCATGATTTCAATAAAGTAATATAATTTTACTATAGTTATTACTGATCTTTCACTTACGAGCCAATATCCTTAAGTTATCCTTTAGCGCAAGCATCATCTAGGGACTACGAGTATTAAATAGTGGATACTGATTTGGGATAAGGTGCAAGATGGTCATCAATACATTTCATGCCATTTAGTTTTCTGTCTAGACAGTTGGATTTTAAATTTTGAAGCTAAATTTAAAGGTAAGAGGATAATATTAAATTAATTTGAGTCCAGACACATACGCTAAAATAAAACCGGCAAACTGCGATTTTTACCCACAGAAAATAAGTTAATGATTATTGCAAAAATGACTATCATGTATATTACCCATTCTTGAGCTGCAAGCCACTAATTAGACAATTGCTCTCTCGATAAATGGCAGTCTTGATCATCGATCCTGAGTTGACAAAATTCTATCAAGCCATCACATAAGTGCTCCAGGGTGATAATATCCGTCCATATGAAATTGATACTTCAGGAAATTTAATGATATGATTTTGAAAGACTTGTGCGGATGAGAAATTGCCTAGTAACGCCTTAATTTTCTTTTCCTATTAACCATTAATTATTTTATTTCCGTTACTATATCATTAAGTAGTCTTTACAATAAGCAATTTATTAATATATTAAAAAAAATGATCTTGATTTATAAGAGTTGACAATGTGTTATAAATGTTCAATCAAAGAATATCAAGACCTTACGTCACCCTTAACATTTAAATTCTTAAGTACAACTTGATCATAGCTATCAGCTAGAAACTATGCTTGCATAGCACAATTCGGTAAATAATTGTATAATTATTTATATCGATCTAGTTTTGCAATCATCATTAAGTAGCAAGTACATATTTAAATTACATCTAAAGCTGACTATTTGGCGATTTCTTTTGAAGTGGTCCTCTGTAATATTTGGATTAAATATTACCAGAATCTTATAAAAATATAGAATAGCTTTATATTATCGCAACAAGAGCGATAATACTGCATAAATCTGAAGTGAGTAGTTTAGAACTTCTTGATTTAGCTTAACTTAATTCTATGGTAGTGGTTAAATATATATTTATCATTCTTCATAAGCCTTTGGTAGAAAAACAATACTGGTGGCTAGTAACGTTGTATGCTATACGTATCTGATAGTTTCTACTAGTTTACATCAATCAAAATTTTAAGAATTCAGAATTTTATATTTTAGTATTCCAATACAGATTCAAAAATTCTCCATTATGAACATTTCTTATGATAAGATTAGAAATAATCATGAATTTATAGGAGTAACTATGTCTCTAAATCTTTCCTTATAGTAAAGAAAATAGAATCCTACAAATGCCAGTTTATGTTAATACTGCCGTACTCTGACAGAGTCATAGGTCAAATATTAGCTTTGCTTGATATATAAAATCATAATACAAACGATAGAAATCGTTCTATTTATCTTGTCGACTTAATAATCAGCCGAGCAGTGAAAAATCTTAACTGCAGTAGAGAAAAGATGCTAACGTCTCTTGTAGAGTCTATACCTAATCAGAATTTGTCATCCATATGTTTGCTATGTTAGGAACGTTATATCTTCAAAGATAGCCCATATCTTTAGTACTTTAAATTTGTAGATATTAATAAGAATGGTCATTTTTGATCGAATAGATAAATGCACTTGTGAATTTTGCTATGATGCCTTATAAAAGTGTTTCCGAGACAATGTCTACTTTACGAGTTAGGAATAGCTCTAACTTGCAACAAGTTTTGAGTGTTTTCCAACCTTCACTACTGTAGTTTGGAATAGCAATCAGTTGGTATTTCTAGGTAGATATGTACGGATTAAATACCATCTAATCCTATTAAATTGACCAATTCTTAATAAAAGTTCAGCTAACATATATTTAGCTATGCTATGAAGGTATTTCATCTAAACTTAGAAATTGTACCTTCAACCTTAAAATCCTTCAAGGTGATTGATACAATCTAGTTAAACTAGCTGGCAATTACTATTTTAGTCTATCTTATCCTAAATTAAGGATTGCTAGCACATCAACTGTTAACTGCTAAAGTTATAATTAAGGAGACCGTAAGCATTACTGGTATCGAAACATATATACTGTAGAAGGTAACATAGAAATAATATACACGTCACGAAGATTACTTTTGTGACAGTCTACGTTTAAAAATTGCTATTTTACCTTGCTAGAAAAAGCAATGAATATATTATCCATCGAGATGTCGCCATGGACAATAAAGAATAATTGCAATGATATTACAGCTTTTATAGCATCCTGGGCTATTTGTGTAATGCTTTCAATAGTTAAAATTGAAGATTGACTTTGAATTAAATCCTCGAGTGTAACCATGATTTCATCACAAAGTTCATAGCATAATGTTCTGTACGGTATCTTAATTCGATAAAGTTTTAAAATTATTCTTTATACAAGAATAGAGAGCATATTAACGTGATGAGTAGTCCATCCACACTTAAGTTTTAATAATAACTTACAAGGCCTATAAACTATTTTGACAGTTTCTAAGAGCTCTACAATCCAATGTTTCGATTTTATTTTAACTCAATGATCTTTGAAACTAATCAAGAAATTGAAAATAATCAAGCTATGGTTTAATCACTCATTTAAATATTTGTATGCTATTTTTCACAATTTTTAGAAGTTTTTCGTCAATACTGATTAGTTACGGTATTTTCTTAAAAGGCATAAATTCTGTTTAGTTTGACAATACCGCTTGATTATAAATTTTTGATAGTAAATAATTAGCGACAATGCCTTTAACAACATATGATGTATCTCCCTGTCTTTCTTTTATTATAATGACCTCAGAGTACTCTGTCATAGAATAATTCATCTATAATTTTCAAGACTACTGTTCTGTTACCTGATCGCGAAGACAGAAATTCCTGCAAAGGCTTTTACACCGTTAGTTCTAGACAATGACTGATATAATTAAAATTTACGAATAATTTCGATAATTTAATAGTATTAGTATTAGGGTTATTAATTTACTTTTTAATGTTATAGGGATACATATAATAGAAATACAAATTAAACTTGCATGGGTTTCAATCTACTAGGGCTGTTGCATATTTTTTTATCTATAGCTTGAAATCGGTTGTTTTCAAGATTTCTAGTTTAAATTAATAAACTGCAATAGAATTAAGATTATGTAAAAATTTATTATTATGTATTTATCTGCTAGGTAAATAAATAAAAAGATGGAATGAACTAAGCAAATATTTTATTTTATT
Organism: Trichoplax adhaerens; assembly: GCF_000150275.1. Classification (NCBI taxonomy): domain Eukaryota; kingdom Metazoa; phylum Placozoa; class Uniplacotomia; order Trichoplacea; family Trichoplacidae; genus Trichoplax; species Trichoplax adhaerens. The sequence continues at coordinate 1,077,891 of NW_002060953.1, read as the reverse complement.
GCTGTATTTACAAATTTTTCAAAGCAGGAAGGCTCATAAATACGCCTATCGGTAAATGCTGTAACGCATTGTTCTTTATGTTTCCAGATATACATATTAGCAAGTATTATAGCAAATATTAGTGATATAATATCAGCAGTAATTTTCTTGATATAACTTTGCGTCAATATCTGGAAATGTTAATTATCCATTAAATAAAGTGTAGAAAACGAAATTCCAAAATTGTAGCATATTTCAGATCATTTCAGAGTTTCATCCTACGGCTTTGATTCTTACAAATTTTGCAAGGAGGTTAATCCATAAAACGTCGCATTGGTAAAATGTTCAATTTTATTGATGAAAGGTCTCTGCAATTTTGCAAGTGCTGAATAAATAGCAGTAAAGAGCAACAACAGATTATAGACTATAGTTTGAAATTCGTTTTCCTAGTTTTTCAACTATTCGACTACCGCATCTTAAAAATTTATAAATTTTTATTCTCCGGTCTATGTTTTGTAATTATAAGTTCCATGTGATTCTAAACTTAACAATACCAGTGTAAGAAAATAAATAGCAAGGAAGGGTAGATTTAAATAGCCTTAATAACTATAATTTTACCGATATAAGGCATATCAATAATTAGAAAAGGTAAATGTGAAGAACCCTTACAACAGATTCTAGATTAGAATAATGTATTTTAATATACTGTAGTTGTAATTGCATAAATGTTTATATTTTAAAGTATTGTCTCATTATTTATAGTGAAGCCTTTACTATCACATGATAAATGTATCTTCAATAGTAACAAATTCTAAATGGATCAAAACGATATATTTACAGATGAGTAAGGCTGTGTAGCGCTGAGAATGCTTGATCGCAAATAGTACAAATTATGCAATTTTTCAGCAAGCTACAAAATTGTTTTAACAATATAGTCATTTTAATTCAAATGAATGAGATTCTAATTACCAGATTGTAACATATACTATTTCCAAATCTTTAATAAATAATGTTTGCGTTACTCAACAGGCAAATTTTTGAATATATTGCTAACAGCAGGCCTAATTAATGGTATGTTAATTGTACGGTACTCACTAAGATTAAAGTTTTAGTACTAGTTCTAAAAGTCTCTACACAAACGCAAATATTAGAGATTCAATTTTCAGAGCATGTATTTGATTGTTTTGTTATGTGCATTTCGCTGTAAAGCAAAATGCAACCGCTAAATGGTAACATTTCACCATGATTGACTTACAGTTTTTGAAGCCTGGGTAGCTCAATTAAATTACCACAACCTATATGAACAAGATACCCGGATGATAAATCCCTGAAAATTTTTAAAATAGTCGTAAGGTCTAGATACCTTTATTATGCCTCTTCCACGAGAAAAATAGACATGTATAAGTAGTATGAAAAATTATTTTTTTGTTTCTACATAGTCAATTCTTTGGATTTGATAGCTAATTTTCATAATCAGCTTTATTTCAAATAATAACGTTCTGAAATGATATATGATAGAATGAATTCAAAAGTGACTAGATTTAGTCTTAAAATGGCAATGTCATTTGATAAACATTACTGGTAATCAATCTTTGAGCATGCAAAATATTGTTGGCACAGATCAGTAGAGAGAAATTAAAATACTGCAATTGATAGTATGATTTAATTTATGTTCTTACAAATATGGAAGATGCTTTCGGTCGTGAAATGAACAAACAGAGCTGCAAAACGGCGAGATCGACCGTGAACAAGGATTGCATACCTCGCGAAAGAACTGAACAGTACAGTGTACAACTTAGTAAACATGCTCTGTAGTGTGTGCATCTTTTGATAATAATAATTAATCAATTAATTAAGTTCATGAAAGAATCGATCTAACTGCAAGTAACTAAATACTGTAACCCAGAGAGCTGCAAACCGACGAGATCGACCGTGAACAAGGATTGCATACCTCGTGAAAGAACTGAACTGTACAGTGTACAACTTAGTATACATGCTCTGTAGTGTGTGTATCTTTTGATAATAATAATTAATCAATTAATTAAGTTCATGAAAGAATCGATCTAACTGCAAGTAACTAAATACTGTAACCCAGAGAGCTGCAAACCGACGAGATCGACCGTGAACAAGGATTGCATACCTCGTGAAAGAACTGAACAGTACAGCGTACAACTTAGTATACATGCTCTGTAGTGTGTGCATCTTTTGATAATCAATATTAACTAATCAATTAAGTTGATGAAAGAGTAGATCCAGCTACAAGTGACTAAATGCTGTAAGCTAGGGAGCTGCAATACGGCGAAATCGACCGTGAACAAGGATTGCATACCTCGCGAAAGAACTGAACAGTACAGTAAGCTGCAAAGCGACGAGATCGACCGTGAATTAGGATTGCATACCTCCTGAAAGAACTGAACTGTACAGTGTACAACTTAGTATACATGCTCTGTAGTGCGTGCATCTTTTGATAATCAATATTAACTAATCAATTAAGTTGATGAAAGAGTAGATCTAGCTACAAGTGACTAAATGCAGTAAGCTAGAGAGCTGCAAAGCGACGAGATCGACCGTGAACAAGGATTGCATACCTCGTGAAAGAACTGAATTTTGCAGTGTACAACTTAGTATACATGCTCTGTAGTGCGTGCATCTTTTGATAATCAATATTAACTAATCAATTAAGTTGATGAAAGAGTAGATCCAGCTACAAGTGACTAAATGCAGTAAGCTAGGGAGCTGCAATACGGCGAAATCGACCGTGAACAAGGATTGCATACCTCGCGAAAGAACTGAACAGTACAGTAAGCTGCAAAGCGACGAGATCGACCGTGAATTAGGATTGCATACCTCCTGAAAGAACTGAACTGTACAGTGTACAACTTAGTATACATGCTCTGTAGTGCGTGCATCTTTTGATAATCAATATTAACTAATCAATTAAGTTGATGAAAGAGTAGATCCAGCTACAAGTGACTAAATTCTGTAAGCTAGAGAGCTGCAAAACGGCGAAATCGACCGTGAACAAGGATTGCATACCTCGTGAAAGAACTGAATTTTGCAGTGTACAACTTAGTATACATGCTCTGTAGTGCGTGCATCTTTTGATAATCAATATTAACCTTAACTAATCAATTAAGTTGATGAAAGAGTAGATCCAGCTACAAGTGACTAAATTCTGTAAGCTAGAGAGCTGCAAAACGGCGAAATCGACCGTGAACAAGGATTGCATACCTCGTGAAAGAACTGAATTTTGCAGTGTACAACTTAGTATACATGCTCTGTAGTGCGTGCATCTTTTGATAATCAATATTAACTAATCAATTAAGTTGATGAAAGAGTAGATCCAGCTACAAGTGACTAAATTCTGTAAGCTAGAGAGCTGCAAAACGGCGAAATCGACCGTGAACAAGGATTGCATACCTCGTGAAAGAACTGAATTTTGCAGTGTACAACTTAGTATACATGCTCTGTAGTGCGTGCATCTTTTGATAATCAATATTAACTAATCAATTAAGTTGATGAAAGAGTAGATCCAGCTACAAGTGACTAAATTCTGTAAGCTAGAGAGCTGCAAAACGGCGAAATCGACCGTGAACAAGGATTGCATACCTCGTGAAAGAACTGAATTTTGCAGTGTACAACTTAGTATACATGCTCTGTAGTGCGTGCATCTTTTGATAATCAATATTAACTAATCAATTAAGTTGATGAAAGAGTAGATCCAGCTACAAGTGACTAAATTCTGTAAGCTAGAGAGCTGCAAAACGGCGAAATCGACCGTGAACAAGGATTGCATACCTCGTGAAAAAACTGAATTTTGCAGTGTACAACTTAGTATACATGCTCTGTAGTGCGTGCATCTTTTGATAATCAATATTAACTAATCAATTAAGTTGATGAAAGAGTAGATCCAGCTACAAGTGACTAAATTCTGTAAGCTAGAGAGCTGCAAAACGGCGAAATCGAACGTGAACAAGGATTGCATACCTGGCGAAAGATACATACTGTCGTGGTAGACGGTATTGTATAGTTCTGTACTATACTGACGCTGTAGAGACTATTGCGGTCATATTGAAGTCTATTGGACTTCACGACAGTCCCTTTAGCCGCCTTTTTTGGGGAAAAGCCACTGTTGAAGCCAACCTAGGACATCCGTCCTTCCCAGGCGTCCAGACCTTACACTTTGTTGGCATCCCTGTGTATGATAGCTTGTGTTGTTGGGTTAGCAGACATCAAATCTTCTAGGTTGTGCAATTTAGTCATCAATTCAAAATGAGTGGCGGTGTTTACGGTGGAGGTGCGTAAAAAATGATATTCTAGCAATATTTTACTTTAGTGGATTGTAACTGTTGATGTTGAAATCAGTCGTTGATGTCTTGATGGAAGATTCGATGGTTTTTCTTGCAAGTAAATTGACGAATAAAGTCATGTTGATTGTGGATTTTAGATGAAGTTGGCGCCATTGTCTTGGACATTGGTAATACAACTGTTCGTGCTGGTTTCGCCGGTGAAGATACACCAAAGGTATTACTTGTTACTTTCCATGATTGCTTGTATATCGATTGGGTATATATCGACGTTTTTGGTGATCTGAATATTAGGCCGACTTTCCTTCATATGTGGGTTGTACGACCGATGGTAACTTCGAGGATGACAATGCCATGGATACTGCAGATGGTCCGACATCAGTAGCTTCCAAAAGGAAATATTATATTGGTTATAATTTTCTATCATCGCCTAAAGAAAGGATGGAAATGATTAGCCCTTTAAAGGATGGAATGAGTAAATATAGGCCAATTTTGCTAATAGAATCACCTCGAAAGTTGTGTATCTTTAGTTTAAAATTATTATCGTAGAGGAAAACGACAATAATGCTATCATGTTCGGTGCACACTGCCATGGCATTGCATGAGTGATGAGCATAAGATCCTATTGCCTACTGTGCAAGAATCTTTCAGTTTCGATGCCGTGTAGATGTCACAAATTCTAATCGATCGTAACAAAATTGGTCATTTCTATTGCTTGCATTAAAATTACGACAGCATTAAAGAGTGAAATCGAACGTTAGTAACTGAAGTGGTTAAGGATTAGAATTTGAATTGCATGCATGCATGACTGAGCTCATTCATAGTTTAGATTAATTATGAAACTAGTCTGCAATCAACCCTACGGTGTTTTAGCTCAGTTTAAGATCGTGCTACTGTATCATACGTTGATGTACTAGGTCATTAACTGAAACTGGAGGTAATAAGAGTTGCATTGTAATATCAACTGGTCTCTTTTTATGTATTAAAAGTTAAAAACGCCGCCTTGATGTAATTTTCATTTTTCTCCACTCACGTATCCTATTACGCCATGATAGGATTAAGTTCTCTTGCTGAAATCGATTTCACTTGAATCTCTTGTTAGTTGATGATTGGGATCTATTTAAAGAACTTTTTGACCATACCTTTGCCAATCACATTCGCTCCGATCCTTCGGTGCATCCTATTTTGATGACGGAACCTGCTGTAAGTTTTGTAGACGTGCCACATTCTAAATGGCGTCGACAAAATAAATGAAACTTCATAAAATAACTTGTTACTGTTTCATGATTTTATTAGTGGAACGAACGAGGGAAGCGAGAGAAACTGTGCGAGCTTATGTTTGAAACGTACAATGTGCCAGCATTTTACCTTTGCAAGAGTCCAGTATTAGCGGGGTGCAGTATCTACAAAATCCTAACACTATATAATATCACAAAGTTTCTCGACAGTATTTAGCCAATATGTAGATTGGTACTGTATATATCATATTATGTTTATGTTCTACATGTAGCTTTGCCAATGGTCGCTACACTGGTATAATCCTTGATTCAGGAGCGCATCATACTTCCGCCATTCCAATTTATGATGGTTATGTTTTACAACAAGGTAAGATTCGGATTTACGCGTATAAAAGTCATTTCACGATATCATCTACATATTGTATTCATTCTTTTAAGCTGTAAACACTTTTGTGGAAATTGTGTATTTTTATAATATCTTCCTTCAATTTAATCTTACCTTTAGGCATAGTAAAATCTCCTTTGGGTGGAGATTTTGTTACGGCTCAGTGCAGGTTAGTAATATAAAAGTTGAATCACTTTTAAGATGTTTGAATTGATTCTAATATCACTTATATCTGGTGTATTTTTGTTCTAAAGGTCTTATTTAGCCGACAAGAATGTTGAAATTGTTCCTACTTATTTAGTTGGTAGCAAGGTAGTACTGCTCTTGATGTTGTAACACGGAAGCCCAACTAGAGATAGTCAAAAATAATACATTAGTTTCCTTATTACGCTGATGAATGGGTATGCATCTTGTTCTTTATTAGACCCCAGTGGGTAAAGGAGAGCCATCTATTTATACAAAGAGGGCAAATTTACCGGCAAAAATAACTCAATCTTACCATAATTATATGGTCAAGGTAGGAATTTTAAACATGATGCCCCCATTGAGGCCGTAGTGTTTACGTGTTGTGTAATCATTTACTATTAATTCTTTAATGTCGTCATTGAATCATTTTCTCTATATCTAGAATACTCTACACGACTTTAAAGCCTCGGTTTTGGAAGTTTTGGATTCAAATTTTCATGAAATGTACGTACATTAATATAGATATCTGCATTGTGGATATAATCAAACTAAGGCTATTCTTTAATGCTACCAGCAATGCAGGAAGTATTCCATCGATGCATTATGAATTTCCTGATGGGTACAATAATTCTTACGGGGTAGATAGATTTAAATTAGCAGAGGGTTTATTCGATCCATCAACTGTCAAGGTAAAATTTGTTACTGAAATTCAGTAATGATGATAGTGTTGGCAATACCAATCGATTATTTTGTAAACGTAAATAATTACCATTGCAATGATTTGCAATATACAGGGAATGGATTGCACGAACTTACTGGGAATTTCTCAACTTATACTAACGAGTGTAGGAATTTGCGATATCGATATCAGACCGGTAAAATTTGTAATATTTGAGCGTAATAGTTTGACTCAGTTATGTTGGAAGCAATAGCGATAGCTGTACCTGTAATTTTGGATTATAGAATTTATACAGCTCCGTCGTTGTTACTGGAGGTAATTCCTTACTGCGAGGATTTTGCGATAGGTTATCTAGAGAGTTGCAAAACAAAGTTCCTCCGGTTAGTATTGAACTTCTAAAGAGCTTAACAGTGGCTAATATTTTTGGGCTGGCGATGTGTATTGTAGGATTTCTGTACGAAAATTATTCATTATTTGCTTTACTGCAGGGTTTACGAACAAAAGTCGTTAGTGCTAACGGTTCATTAGAACGACGCTGTGGTGCCTGGATTGGTGGATCGATATTAGCATCTTTGGTACGTAATTATACCATTGTATTTCAAATTAGCCTCTAAATTGAATGTAATTGACTGTTTTGAAATATTCTTTCTTCTGATAGGGTTCCTTTCAGCAAATGTGGATATCGAAACAAGAATATGACGATGGTGGAAAAAACTGCGTTGAGAGAAAATGTCCGTAAAGGAATGATCTCATTCACTTTGACACGAATTAATATTGCTTAGGACTGTACAATTGAATTGAAGTTACGACCTGATTTCTGAACTTACATTTAAAATGAAGTCGTTAAGCTATACTACTGAATAAATATTTGTCTCGCCTTTAAATTGATACAGTCTCTGTTCAAAAATTTTATTACTACAAATATCAAACGACCTGTTCGTATTCCTTAATGTAATACCGATTATTTCTGATACTTTGTTTGTAATGAATCATTCCAATTTTGTAGAATAAACGGTCTACTAGTGTAATTATATATTCTCAATAGCGTTGTAATGACGTTTCCTGTAGTTTAATTCACCAGCTGCGTTAAGTTCAGGAAAGTGATTAGTAGATTTAGTAAGTACTAGCAACTATTGAGTTATGCTTGTTTATGTCCGTTGTATGGAGCATGGAGTGACTTCTATACTTTATACTGTAATAAGATATCCTGTAGCGGTTATGAATGTTCAATTGTTGAATGGTCACTAGCTTACACGTACTTTGGTGTTTTACTCTACTATGGGCGATTTAGTAACTAGCATTCACGCACTGTGGCGCTTTACTCAGCCATGGGTACGAATCGTAGGATAACGATAGATGTTGAATAGTCATTAGCATAGACGTACTGTGGTGTTTTATTACTCTGTCATGGGTACGATGATGATGGTTAGTTGATTGTTGGAGAGTTTGCTAGCCTATACGTACATACCAAGGATTTGTAAGAGGAATAAGTGATGCTCTTAGAAGTCGCTGCACGTACTCTAGTGTTTTAATGAATCGATCATCGATACGATGATTTTTGTAACGTACTCTACCATAGCATACTGGTCTGCTAACTTGGAGGCAAGCCGTGCAGATACTTCAATGCAAGGAAGAAAGACTGTAAAGTCCAGACCAGTGATGGACTGCCAAGATTTATGAAATATTATTCATATCCTCATTCACTATCATCGACTCCCTGGCGTAGTTGGAAAGCAACAACTGCCGCAACAAATTGAGTTGGAACAATCGTCATTGTCGATTGAACTGTATTTGACTGTACAACAGTGTATAGTCTGTTTAAATAAAAATACGAATTAGAATACGTAAGTACTGCCCGGTTAGCTCAGTCGGTAGAGCATCAGACTTTTAATCTGAGGGTCGTGGGTTCAAGTCCCCCATCGGGCGCACTTAAATTTTTTTTTTCTCTTCTCTTGAGCTAGTCATAGATAAAATTGAATAGCCGGAAAAAGGTAAGGTAGAGTATGGCGTTTGCAGTGCTGTATGGAATATCTAGTAGTATCGCCCATTTACAAAGCGGGCGCTGTACACTGTACAGTACTGTATGCGATCTCGTCGTACAGTACTGAGTACACTTTACGGTACAGTGTACTGTACTACAGTACTGTACACAATGAGGTGGCATTGCATGGTTTGATATTTAAATGGCTACTGCACACTCAGTGCACAGTGCACACTGTACAGTACTAGTACTAGGCAGGGACTACTCATTGAGTACTCCATCAAAATTGTGCCTTGTGTCGACGTGAGTCACTGACTCTTCATCCAGGGTGGAAAACTAGGGTAGAAGAGTCAAATCATGCATACAGCACTGTACGATTGCAAATTTGCAATACAGTACATCCAGTACAGTACAGTAGAAAGGAGGCGCGTCGTCTAGTACAGTATTGTACAGTGTACAGTATGAATTCGGGAGATGAAAAGTGACTGCTTACTGTACACTGTACACTGTACTGCTTCCAGTAAGGTTCAGTATGAAACCGTGATGAAAAGCAGTGTACTGTACAGTGTACAGTATGAAGCCGGGTGATGAAAAGTGACTGCATATTGTACACTATACACTGTAGTATACAATGGATGTAGGCAGTACTAGAAGAATAAATATGCTGTACAGTATGATGACTGAACCAGTGTTCGTACATGTAATCAGGCGTTCATTCAAGGACGTCGTACAGTGTACAGTATGAAGTCGGGTGATGAAAAGTGACTACATACTGTACCTTGTACACTGTAGTGTACAACTGTACATTGCTGTACTGTATGTAAGCAGTAGAAGAATAAATATCTGTATGGTGACAACATCATTAACAGTTCAGCACAATTACATTGTCGATGATGGTGAATTCTACGAGTAAAATAGGACAACGCTGGATTTGGCTTTTTAGATAATAATAATAATAATAAGTAAGTAGCTCATACATTATTACGTAAGCAATACCAAGGACTACTCCACCAAAATGAAATTCATTTTTGGTGGAGTAGTCCCTGCCTTTACGTTTAAAGCTTTCCTGTACGTGCCAATGATTTCCAGTACGCGTAAAAGCATTCATGTACGCGCAATGACTTTCCAGTACACGCATTCATTTCCAGTACCTGCAAGACTTTCCAGTACTGTACGCGTGACATTTCCCAAAGTACTGTACACTGTACAGTACAGTGGCCCTTCTCGGCCACCGTAGGTTGTACAGTACAGTACAGTACATGCAATCATGCGTTCATTCAAGGACGTCGCACTGTACAGTACTGTATGTACAGTACTGTCCTATATGAAGTCGGGTGATGAAAAGTGACTGCATACTGTACACTGTACACTGTACAATACAATGTACTATACTGTAGACAGTACTAGAAGAAATATACAGTACAGTACAGTACTGTACTGTATGGTGACTGGTTCGTACAGTACAGTACATGCGTTTATTCAAGGACCGTCGTACTGTACAGTCTTCAGTATCAAATCGGGTGATGAAAAGTGACTGTGCACTGTACACTGTAGTCTACAATGGATGTACTGTAGACAGCACTAGAAGAAATATACTGTACTGTACTGTACTATATGGTGACTGGTTCGTACAGTACGGTACATGCGTTCATTCAAGGACGTCGTACAGTCTTCAGTATCAAGTCGGGTGATGAAAAGTGACTGTACACTGTAGTCTACAATGGATGTAGACAGTACTAGAAGAAATATACAGTACAGTACTGTACTGTACTGTACTGTACTGTATGGTGACTGGTTCGTACAGTACAGTACTGTACATGCGTTTATTCAAGGACCGTCGTACTGTACGGTCTTCAGTATCAAATCGGGTGATGAAAAGTGACTGTACACTGTAGTCTACAATGGATGTACTGTACAATGTACATGCGTTTATTCAAGGACCGTCGTACTGTACAGTCTTCAGTATCAAATCGGGTGATGAAAAGTGACTGTACACTGTACACTGTAGTCTACAATGGATGTAGACAGCACTAGAAGAAATATACTGTACTGTACTGTACTGTATGGTGACTGGTTCGTACAGTACAGTACAGTACATGCGTTCATTCAAGGACGTCGTACTGTACAGTCTTCAGTATCAAGTCGGGTGATGAAAAGTGACTGTACACTGTAGTCTACAATGGATGTAGACAGTACTAGAAGAAATATACTGTACGGAGACTGATTGGTACTGTACATGCAATGACGCATTCATGACTTAAACAGTACTCGTGCTGCTTAATCGATTGACTGACTATTGGTCGTGAATTGATGACACTTGAGTTCACAGCACGTTACTGACTACTTGCACCACGACGTCGATCATTCCACTGTAAACAATAACATCCCCCTTGTCGTCTGCGGACAAGCAGTTGACGAATTGGCAACTTTTTAAACTACTTATTTATTTTAATTAATGAATTTAAAGTGCAAGACAACAGCCTACCACTCGATTAGAACAGCGGCTATTGCAAGAGGTAGGAGGCATCATGCAATCATCATCGCTTGATGGTCAATTGAACTTGATGATGATGATGTTGTTGTAAAATGATTTACTCCATTTGACATTGGCAATGTCCATCATTACTTTTGCACCATTGTTTATTCCCTCATCTGGCCGTATAGAAAGCGTTTCTTTCCATCTTCATTGGAGGTAATCCATGTTGCCCATCAGGATCTTGATTGGATATTGGCGTAGGTACTTTTTGACAAGGTTCTGCTACTCTCTTTCTCGGGGTAACATAAACACGAGGTTAAGCCTTGCTACGACACCCTCCATCATGCAATCCACCTACTCTACTAGAAAAGGAACGATCCAATGTGCAATGCAGTTGAAAAATGCCACTTTTTTTTTTTTTTTTTTTTTTTTTTTTCCCAATCAACAAACATGACAGTAGTCTGAGTGCATAGTCGATGTTTCCATCGTTTCCATGCCTTTCTTGACATCATCTGCAGTTGATTTCCTTGCCAATTTCAAAGTACAGGGAAGCGGACTCAGATCATTTTGCAATTGATGTGTGTGTCAACCATACAAGTTTTTATTTCCTAATGTACACAATCGACCAACGGTATCGATGGACAGTCCAAGATGCAGACGCAAATAGTTGTCGTAGGCCACAACGCCTAGGCGTAGTAAGATGGCCATGGCGATTGTGTCAATCCATCCATTTCACATCATGGACGTTGATCGATTCTCGTATACCAGTTGTACATGTATCATGCTAGCAATCAGTGTTGGCAATTTATTTTTGCAGGACGAGCTGCAGACTCTTATTTCCTTGGATTGAATCTGCATGACGTTATCCAATCAATCAATATTCAAGATTACACACTAGTAATTGTGGATAATATTTCCATTCTTTTTCAATCTGATTACTGTAATAGGCCAGCGCTTCAATTGGACAAAATACAAGCGACAACGGAAGTCTTCTTCTTGCCCTTCTCATTGATTGTAAAGTTACACAGAAAGGTCTGTCTTGAAAGAAAAAGTACGTAATATGGATTGTATATATACAGTATACAGTAGATATATACCATTGATTTTCATTCTAGCTATTGCGAACTTTTCTATTTGTTTTGATCAATGTAAGTGCGATTTCATTTCATTGAATACCAAGACTACAACTAGTCCATGTCTGTCTCGCCAGAATGGATACTGTAGATAGACACCATGAAACAGTAGAGTGTACAATGTACACATGCAGACGGATAGGCCGCCGTCCACGCTTTCACTACCGTAGATCATCCAATGATTGATTCTATATATTATCATGAGTACAAGTAGTATTAAAAAGTTGCTGGAATTGTTGACTATCCATTTGTAGGGGCTTCTCAGTCGACTGGCACGACGTATCGCATCGTAGTGATTCCTCGTTGAACTTTATTCAACTCCACTTGGTCAAGTCAACGCGTTTCGTCAAATTGCCTGATTCAATTGGCGCTATCCCCCTCCTATCCTTGTATGACTGAAAATAACTGTTGTTGAAAGCATTGGATCGATCTTGTCAAGCCGCCTATCCTTTGCGTATTGATTAAGTTATTGAAAAACTGAATCAAAATACATCCAATTGAATTGAAAGTCGCCATCATGGATCACCAAGAAAGTAAAGGAGACGATGACAAGCCTCGTATGGGCGGTGTGAGTGACTTGAGTGTTATTGAAGAGAGTGAACAACTCAAATCGAATGGAGACAGTTTTAATGGCCAATTACGAGAGAAACATCAACGTAGCGATGAGCAATCAAGTGATCATCCAGCACGAAGTTTAAGTCCTGATCAATACGCCGATGTCGATGGAATTGGTCGTCGAACAAGAAGTCTTAGCGCAGTCCAAATTCAAGGAAATAGTTTAAATAATATCAACGATGAGTACCCTAATAAAATGCCGCGACGTAGCAGTTTAGCCAGTGGAAATAGATCACGAATGCAAAAGCATGTCTCCTTTAGTTCATCCAGTGATGAAAAAGCCATTGCCAGCGGTATGCCTTTTATCCATTCACTTTCAACGCTTTCCATGATTGCCATTTTTGTCTTTTGATTTATCCTTCATGTCACAACCATCATTTTTTAATTTTTCCTTCTATCCTGCACAATAGTCGATCAACCGATCTTAATTTTAAACATTCAATTTTATCTCATTGGCCTACTGTTAACGATTGAAGAGAAATTAAGTTACAATCGTGATTATGAGTAGCTTTTGTTGCAAGCGTTCCAATTTTTTTTTCCCCCAACTTTTCCCTTGTTGACAAATAAATTCATGACTTTTTCTTCTATACTATACAACGGCATAATTGTACAATCTTTACAATTTTACTCTTCCAATATTCGTAGTCAGGATTGTACAGTAGATTTGTTCACTGTTAGTGTACTGTACAATTTGGTAATCAACATCGACTTTGCTTTTATTTAGTGTTGCATTGACACGGACAACACATAATGATCCATAATTATCCGATCGAATCTTTTCAAGGAGGCGGCAGTACATGACTACTGTATTCTCCAACGCATTCAGCAAGACGCGACTACAAACTAGAGTAAAGTTGAAAATGTCCTTGGCCACTTTTAACATATAGTACAGGAATCATGTTTTGCCATCGCTACTAGATTTATTCACCACCACTCTACGGCAGTATACTCATTTGTACGACCGTATTGCTACAAGAGGTTTTCCATTCCCATTCTTACAAGTCCTTTCCATTTCGGTTCAAAAGTAGGATTGCTGTCGCTACCATAATTTCAAGTACAATTCTACCAAAGTTTGATTTCAATACGGCCGCCTCTTCCATACAGTGCATGGATAGTATGATAGATGCATTTTAGTCCACAGATGTTCTATAGCGGTTTGCAAAAACAACTCATCTACTTGACAGTACTCATAAATATAGTGTTGTACAGTCTGACTAATCGATCACAAAACGATAGTTTATTTTTGCTATGTTGTAAACGAGTAGAGTAGAGTACGATGTTGGCTCAACTTTTCTCCTTTTCTCCTTCTTTATGTGCCGCTTTTTGCAAATGGCTATCTTGACACGTACAGCTGGCGATTGTATAAGAGCAATGCAAGCTGGCACCGATATGATTAAAATTCGTTCAGTAACGCGACATTACAAGCGTACTTTTGTACTGGATCAAGAAATGTCATCATTAACTTGGAAACCGAGTACCAAGAAAGCTGAAAAAGCATTTAGTAAGTAATAAAGTCACTAACTAACTTACTCAATAACGTTATGAATGTTGACATAGTAAGCGATTGACATAAACTACGATATCTCGTCAACATATTGTCTATCACAGTCAAAATTGTGTACTTTCCTTTATCAAATGGTATGAAGTTGTGTTTTTTTGTCTCTGTTTTGTCTACTAATGAATGCAAACTAAACAGTGCTTGAATGATATTTTATTTTTTGAAATATATTGATGTTCTCTTTCCTCTCTATTTTTCTTTAATTCACTCTCACACTCTTCAATGCGTATCGCCATTTTCCCTTCATCTCTGTTTTCCTCATCCAAAAGACATCTTTCTTCATTTCTATTTCCTTCAGTATGATAATCCTTCAACATACTCTGCTAATATCCACTGCAATACTAATTTAAATTAGAATAGTGACAGATGATCGCCATTGCAACGCAATAAATACAATCATAAAATAAACCACCGATAGCCATGGATAAACCTCGATACCCGTCTATCAGTTTATAATATACAGAGAGAGAGAAACGTATAGTAATCTAGTGTAATAAGAAAAGAATGATATTAACGTTACTGTTGAGCTTTTATCGTACTTGGACGATGACTGTTTTCCTCATCCATAATTGTATGATTGATTGATTGTTAATAAACTACCGTAATTATCATACTGTTAATAAACTACCGAATTATCATACCTTGCAAATTACGGTATGGTGGGTATTAAGGATTAGTATCCTTTTCACCACTTTAGTATGCCTAGAAATGCCATCAATTTTATCGACCGATTCGTAATAATTTTAATAATATCGACCGACCGTTTTGGTTTTTTTCTTTCATCTTCTCTGGATTAAACTTGTAATATTCGAAATGCATTGTACACCAATGACATTGATCATACTGTATAAGCGTAGTACACTGTTCAGTAACCAGAGGTAGTTACCATGCAGTCATGATTCGGTAGATGGAATAGCTGCTTAAAATACGGTTTACTGAATTATGGGATGACAATTTCATTTTTCATTCTAAAACTCATATGACAATTTCATCAATGTTCCTAAGCTTAATAATTACAATTTTATAGGATGGCAATTTCATCTTTCATTCTAAAACTCATATGACAATTTCATCAATGTTCCTAAGCTTAATAATTACAATTTTATAGGATGGCAATTTCATCTTTCATTCTAAAACTCATATGACAATTTCATCAATGTTCCTAAGCTTAATAATTACAATTTTATAGGATGGCAATTTCATCTTTCATTCTAAAACTCATATGACAATTTCATCAATGTTCCTAAGCTTAATAATTACAATTTTATAGGATGGCAATTTCATCTTTCATTCTAAAACTCATATGACAATTTCATCAATGTTCCTAAGCTTAATAATTACAATTTTATAGGATGGCAATTTCATCTTTCATTCTAAAACTCATATGACAATTTCATCAATGTTCCCAAGCTTAATAATTACAATTTTATAGGATGGCAATTTCATCTTTCATTCTAAAACTCATATGACAATTTCATCAATGTTCCTAAGCTTAATAATTACAACTTTATAGGATGATAATTTCATCTTTCATTCTAAAACTCATATGACAATTTCATCAATGTTCCTAAGCTTAATAATTACAATTTTATGCGATGACAATTTCATCAATGTTCCTAAGCTTAATAATTACAATTTTATGCGATGACAATTTCATCAATGTTCCTAAGCTTAATAATTAGAAGTAGAATCACATTGCCAATGATTTCATGGATTTATTCAATTTATTACATTTCGCTAACACGGCCTACTGTCATTTCCAATTCATCAAAGAGAAGTTTTGCATGGGTACAGTAATAACGTTATAGAAGCATACAACTCATAAACTAATAACAATTTTTTAATTTTTTATTATATGATAATAGACTGTTAGAAAAGACCGATTTCATCTCTCTCTCTCTCTCCCATCACTCATGACTATATTATACCGTGTTGCCCTTGTCTATGCTTTCTCTTATGCTGTATAACGAACTTATTATACAGATTTATAGCTTGAATCATCATCATCAATGACTTACCTATACAGTGTACAATGTACACGTATGTCGATAGCAACCGTTTTGATGATGTTTATTGCTAATTGTATTTGATTGAAGTATAGTATTTACCTTGCAAGTCATTCTGTGGTACCTTTTGTAGAAAGAATTGCAGTTCCTAATGTTGTATAGTCGTTTTCAATAGTTAATATGTGTACCCTATATAGTACTAAATCCTCCAGTCGATCTGTTGTGGATCGGATATGTGTTTGGTGTCTTGACATCGTCAAGTTAGCTGTTTCCTTAATGCATGCCATGACTATAATTCCTATCAGTATCGTCCATCATTTGAAAGACACTCTTCCTGCTTCAAAAGTTGAAATATTTTACACCCTAAACACGGCTGTCTAAAGATCGCACACATAGCAAAAGAATAGGAAGTCTTATTATTTGTTTTATTTGTATTCTTAACTCGCTATAGAATAGCACTTCTCATGGCCGAAGTTCTTTGCATTTAAAAAATAGATTTAGTGCACCAGAGAATACATAGTTTTATTCCATAATAGGATTTCTCCCTTTGAGGCTATTTTTGCTAACTTGAAAGCATTATTATCATTTTAATTGTCTACCTACGATATCGTTTAAATTGACTAAGTTGCTTTTAGGGATTAAAGTTGAACATTGTCTGATTGTATTGATTAAGGGGTAATTTATTTAAAGATCCCATTAAACTATATATATACCTACAGCAGTGTGTAATGGAAATTGTATATTATTCGCATTACTCATTCTAAATTATTTTGCGCTTTATATTATTCCTTACGGCAGCTTAGCCAACAAAAACATTACCGCCGTATCGTCTACCATATTTAATTGATTTTCTTCCAGTACGCGTATGTAGTTACGATCGGAGTAGTTACTTTCTCATATCTTTTTTTTTAGGTCATATCGTTATTTTATGTAATGATTTCTACAGCGATGTCATTGCTATCATATTGCTATTTATTAAGTGAAAGTGATAACAGCGGATAAAATGAGGCTGAATAGAATATTATGCTTTTCATTGCCGACATTTATAATTATGACGAAAATATGGCCGTAACATATTAGTTTGTTTATGCAACCGATAGTACAATGTAATAGCCCATATTCATGCTAATTTTCAATTCTCAGTGTTATATCTAACTGTATAATGTAGATTCAAACTCGACATTCATATACTGTAACATACTCGTAAACAGCAATACGGGTCAACATGAAGGAACAGTTTAATATATTTTGACAGTTTATTACCATTATTCGCTATCACCAGAACCCATGTAAGTAATTTACCAATAGCATACATATATAATATATACAAATATGAATCTTATGTAGAGTTTGTCTGCGAGTAATAGAACATCTAAAACTTAGATCGATTTGGCCAATCGGCACAAAGTAGAATATTTCAATGTTTTTTATTTGTACTATATGTATTAAATACAGTAAGTATGTCTTTACATTAAGCATCTTGTGCAGTCAATCAACTCTCTACGGTTTACTGTCGTACGTAGTGCTACAGATTGAAAGTAATCTTAATTACGCTTAACTAAGAATTATAATTAATCACACAATTGGTCAACATCATGCAACAGTATTGATGAAATGATTACTATCGGTCAGCTTGATTAGATGACATATTGTCCACGCTACTGCATTACTCAAGAAAGTTATTGGATTATATTTATGCAATGTCATTTGCGTTGTCAGTATATTATTCCTTTGAACAGTAATGAAATCATATAAAAGTAACTGATATAATGCATTTAAATTACTTCAATAACTTATAAATTTGTTAGGCTAATCCTTCCAAACTCTTTTACGCAAATTATATCGTGTTTTAAAATACTTGCACTAAATTATAATATACGCGTATGTTTGTATGTACAGTATATCTAAAGCTATACTAGCCTGTAAATAGTTATCGGTAAAGTGGGTAGATCATTATGAAATATTATTAGAACACAATGATCGTCAGACTTTGTATACTTGTTTATTGAGTAGCATATTTCAGTGTACTCACTCATTGACAAGACTAGTATTTTAGGCTTGAATTTAATTGTAATTAATAGTGATGCATTTGGAGTAGCATAGCGTACTGTGCACATATATTTATATGGAAACAATAGTGCTATCAGATAGAGAAGGTTGTCTTTTAACATATTACTATCCTATGCTCTGATAATTAATCTATTTGCGTTACTATTTCACATCAATAATTATAATTATCTTTACATCTGAAATATTGGAAGCAACAAAAGTTGATACGACTGTTTAAGTTCTACTTCTAAAACCAGCTAGCTTCTTCATTACTCTAACTATAAAATTGAATATTACATACTGCTGATTTAATTACTTTTTTGCATTAGACCATGCTAAATACAAATACTTGATTACAAATCAATGCACGAGCGTTTTCACAGATGAAGAACTTATTGAGTCCCTTTATAATTTATTACGTTAATACCAATGCTAGAGAAGCTTACTGTATGTAGTGTGCATACACAGTATGTAATAGAGGTCTCAATCCTTTATTATACAATTAATAGATTTACTTATATGTATACGAGTATTGTAGATTGATGACCAAAATATGTCACATCTTTGCTAATAAAATTGTTGTTCAATCGTCGTCATATTTCTCTACGATCAATAGAAAATCGATGCAATTATGTGTTATGATCCCATATATTAGAAGTTAAAATTGACTATGAAGTTAAGCAGTATTATTATGCATAATCAGAAGGAATTGATATGATTATCGAAAACATACTAAGCATCCTCTTAGTATTGCTATCCGCTCTTTATTATATTTTATAGACGATTCAAGATTATACCATGTTCATTAATATAATTTATTTAAATTAACAATATCACCTATCCATTTTTTGATCCATTGTACATAAGACCTGAATTGATAATGGATGCCAAGCCATTGTTAATGGGGTTGGTGGATAAAAGAGTGTTGTCTACAATTTTATCCACTAGTATTGTTTCTAGTTGTAGCTTTTGTATCGCCCTTTTCACTAACTACACCTGTTTTGAGACGTTAACCCCCATTGTTATTGATGTAAGATGATTAAAGAACAGATATGTTTACGACATAATTAGCAAGCAAACTACGATAGACTTATGAGAGAAATCGATGCTTTCAACATATCCTAATTATCTTACGAGGTACTGTAGTGTATTCATTCTAGAATTTCTGCTTTACGCATATTAATATCGAATCAATTATATTATACGTATGATAAATAGTATTTTTTAGCTATCTGGTGCACGAAAGAAGAATAATTGAATTAATTAACGCCACCTCAGTTCTAAAATAGCTTGCTAATAAGGCATGGAACATCCGTACATATAAAGCTCTGTAATTATCGCATGTGATTAACGCTTTGATTCCTTCTCATTGATCTACACTGTTTCCTTCTGAGTGTACAATTTGTTTTTATTTATTTTAATTAATTAATGAAAATTTTTGAAGTAAGGATCTGATTATATTAATGATTTACTATCAAAATATCTGACAATTAATAGTATATAATTCATATAACTTATTATTATCAATATTATTAGTATTCCTCGTTTCATTCATATTAACAATATTACTAGTATTATTACTGTTATTATATTACTAGTATTATTTTTTTCGATCTTTTGGCTATTGCTGCAATAATTATCTCGATCTCAAGGAATACTTTTAAAGCTATTTAGCAGAAAATTCTATTTGCTGCTGCTATACGCGTACAAATCAAAATCAGCTATCAATTCACCTTACAAATCTTATAAATTTCATAGCTTGCATTAAAGCAGCAGCATATTATGACACTGTTATTACTGACTTGTGATGCCAAAGTAGAGCGTTTTCTTCGCGATATAGTACAGTTGCTGGCCATTTGATTTAAATTATTACGCATCAGTAAATGCTGTAGTAACGACTTAATTAATTTAAAATTAATACTTTATAAGAATAAGCTTATTATCCGCCGAATTATACAACTGGCTAATTTTGTGTCCCTTATAATTTGCCAACACTGATTGTGTATGTTATAATTATTATAACATAATTAGTTTTAGCTTACCTCCCATGTAATTGAGCGTAGCATTATCGACAAATCGTAATATTGAATAATATTTAGCAACCAACAGAGTACGTGAGTCTACAGTATGGAGAATCATTCTATGTGATATAGGATAGAATTTCACAATAGTGCTCGACACGTAAAAGTTAGCCTTTCGCTATTATCTGAATAGAGGCATAACGCTTCTTTAAATGAAAATAAAGGACGAATAAATGAATAGAATACTCCACTCCCTATTCGAATAACTGTTAGCAATGTTTTACATAAGTGGTCGCCGTATCACTCAATAATGAAATGATTTCTATGTTCGCAGTAAAAATTTCCGATATTCGAGAAGTTTTCAAGGGTCAGACGACAGATATATTTCGTCAGTTAGTCAAGGAGGACTATAGCGAAGATTGCTCCTTTTCAATTATCTATGGAGATAAGTATGAATCGTTAGATTTAGTGGCTAGCAGTCCAGATGAGGCCAATGTGTGGATAACTGGTTTGAGATGCCTTATTAGTAATCGTAAAAGATCTGGTAAGTATCTTATCTTAGCTATCTTAACTAAGAAATCTTGCATAGCAGAATCTCGAAGCCTTCTTGTATTTATTTTTCGTATAACACAGTAATTCCTTAGATACTCTAGTAAAATAACATCAATTATTCTGTTGCTATTTAACTAATATTCTTATCACATCTGTATTGTTGGTTCAGGTAAAGACAGCGTTGATGATCGTCAAGTTATCCGTGATTCATATCCCGACTATACATAATTTAAGCGATACCGAGTAAACTTGTTCATTTAAAATTATAAAACTGTTATTATAAAATTTTTCTAGAATTTTCTATATCACTACTTGCAGCTGATACTCTTATGTAACTATAACTTAAAATAATGACTCGTACAATATCATAATTTGCTTAACTAATATTACATGGATAAAAGAAAAATTTGATTTCCAAGCCGTTCGTGGGTCCGGCTTTCTGATGGAGGAACAGGTTATGGGTCTTGTTAAACAAATGTCACCTCATATCAATCTAGAACAAATTCTTTCGAAACATAAGGTAAGAATAAAAAAATTTCTGTCTATATTTGGGCTACTTTTATTAAAGATATACCTTTCTATAAATTAAGTCTATGGATATCCCAAGATATTACTGGAAGTAATTTACATTTAATATGAAATTCCCTATTCTTTTTACTGTGATATGCTAAAAAATGCGTATCATTTAAGTACTCAGTCATGGCAAGAAATGCTATCGTTCTATTTACTTGCTATGAAATTATCACCTCATGATTGTTAGTGAAAATTCGAAGCCAAATTTATTATTGTGTCTGTATTATATACAGGAATGTAGCGCAGCCGATGGTACCATGAACAGAGCACAATTTTTAAATTTTTTTAAAGAGATAACTACTAGACCTGAAGTGTATTTTATCTTGGTTCGGTAAGGGCATCTAGCAGAAATGATGATAGACGTTTATAATTAAGATATTAAGAAATATTATGGTAAAGAAATTAGCCTAAACGGCTATTGGAAGAAAATTAGTTTTGAATACGTAAATGTGTACAAATATTAAAATTTTACATCTTACCTAATGCGTGCAAATATGATATATTGTTATTCAAAACAGATACGCTAATATTGGAGATTTCTTGACCGTTGATGATCTAATGGCATTTCTAGAATCAGAACAGGGGGTGCGTGTTTTCCAATGTATAATTAATTGCGCAAAATATCACGCATTTCTTAATTGAAAACAAGCTGAAGCAAAATTTAGAAAATTACAAAAAACCACTAAATATTCTGATATATGTAATAGGTTTCAAAATTAAGCAAAGAAGATTGTTTAGGATTGGTAAAGAAGTATGAACCAACACGTAGAGGGCGACGTGAGGGTTTTCTTGGTATAGATGGCTTCATAAAGTATTTATTGGAACAAGAATTATTTGACTCGAAACATTTAAACGTTTGTGAAGATATGGACCAACCATTGTCTCATTATTTTATTGCCTCTTCGCATAATACGTGAGTGCAATCTTTATCATTTTTCTATTAAAAGTAAAATGCTGAGATATTAACGTTGCTACTTATCTAATACCTGTATTAGAGATCTATTGGAAGACCAGTTAACTGGCCCTTCAAGCGTTGAGGCCTATAAAAGTGCCCTTTTGTCTGGATGTCGTTGCGTTGAAAGTATGTTATATAGTACTAATAAATTTTACTATCGTTAATCCATTGATCAATTACGAAATAATGTTTATATTAAATTACAAAACCATAGTGGATTGCTGGGATGGTCCTAATAATGAACCTGTAATATACCATGGGCAGTCATTAACAACAAAGATTACGTTCAAGTCTGTGATACAGGCTATTAATGAATACGCTTTTGTCGCATCCGAGTATGTTTATAAACAATAGAAACCAAATAATATTAATCTTTAATTCAAGTCCAATATTAATATTAAATTTTATTTTAATTAAAGCTTAAGTTAGCGAATCTGTTAGTTGTAGTCTAAGCTTTGCTGGGTTATTCAATTTGCGGGAATAAGGTATCCGGTAATACTATGGATTCAAAATCACTGCTCTACGAAGCAGCAACGTATAATTGCCCATTATTTAAAAGAAATCTTAGGCGGTTAGTAATACTAACAGTATGAGAGTTAGCCTTTAATATATCAATGACGATTTCAGGCAAAATAGGAATTTAAGAATTAATACTTGATTATATATCCTAAATTACAGATAAGCTATGCAATCATTTTATCAACGAAAATCAAAAATTACTGACTTCACCTAGGCGTTTACGAAGAAAGATTATTCTGAAGGTGAAATAAATTTCTCAGGATTTGAAATTTTTCTGGGCTACAAATGTGGCGTTTCGACTGATATTGTCAATTATTCTATAAAATTAGGGCAAAAAATTACCAGTTGATTGTAAAGAGATGGAAGGATTCGTATCTGATGAAGAATGTTCGGGCCATGCCCCAGAAAATGGTGAAAAGAAGAAAGCTAAAAAGGTAAGAACATCATACAGTACATGTATAGCATTAACTATTTACTGCATTACTACTTCGCCGCATTTACAGCATATAAGCGTAGAATTCTATACTTTGATAAAATCTAATAAGCCGCTTGTGATGTTGATATTTTACAATATGTTTCAACATAACATATATTAGTAACTTTACAATTATTATTTTAATACTTGAAGGATAACGCTAATCAAAACAAGAAGCAGGTGAAATTGATTAAGCAATTATCGGACTTAATCAATCTTAAGTGTATTACATTCAATGGCTTTCAGGAAGCTAAAGAAAATAACAGTAAGTCTTTATCGATTAACAGTGATATTTCGATATTATTCGTTACCTCGCAAGTGTTTCTTTATACTTTAAGAAAAATAACTAAAAAAGATAGCCTGACCGTTATATGCGTTGACGGCAAATCCTATAGCTCAGAATTTTTAGCAGTATGCGCGTACTTCATGTAATTAAACATTTTTTATGATTAGGAAATTATTATGAAACTTCATCATTTGAAGAAGTATCGGCATTGAAGCTTAATCAAGCGTCTCCGGATGAATTTGTTAATTTTAATAAGAATTACTTGAGCAGGATTTATCCAGCTACTAAACGCGTCGACTCTAGCAATTACAATCCGCAAGATTTATGGAATTGCGGTTGCCAATTAGGTTATTTTGGATGATACTGTTCATCCCCCAAAATTGATTTAACGGTGCTCAAAATTTTTTAAAAATTGCAAAGTAACAACTTTATCTTATTGAATTGTAGTGGCCATGAATTATCAAACACGCGGAGAAATGATGGACCTTCATACTGGAAAATTTACTGAAAATGGTGGCTGTGGATACGTTCTGAAGCCGCCAGCTTTACGTGAAGGTAAATCTATTTTTATTGTTTAGACTTATTCATTATAAGAGTAGTACATTATTATGTGTACTATTTACTTAGAAGTCGTTATTATCAAGGTATAAACGCAAAATCTCTGATTTTTTCGTATAGATTATTCTTATTTTAATCCATCAAGTAAGGAATCTATTCCAGGAGTGGATCCACAAATTTTACATATTAGGGTTAGTTACAATGAAAGTTCGTAGTACAGTTAATGAAAGTCGTTCTAAATTTTAAATTTAAACAAATTGTTGGCATTAATTTACCGTAGATCATTAGTGGCCAAAATTTACCAAAGCCACGAGGATCAGGTTCGAAAGTCAATGCAGTAGATCCCTATGTAATTTTACAAATCAATGGAATCCCGATTGATTGTGCGGAAGAGCGTAGTAAGACAATTGCAAATAACGGTACGTTACCAAATCATTTTTGGAGTAAAGTATGCAGTATGTGAAAGATGTATGATATAATGGTACTACTATTATATAATAATGTGGTAACGTATTGCATTAACCTGTGGTTAACAGGATTTAACCCGGTATTTGATGAATCGTATGAATTCCTGATTAACTTACCCGAATTGGCCATCTTGAGATTTTTGGTAAAAGACGATGAGCATATTGGTGATGACTTTATTGGGCAATATTCGATTCCATTAACTTGTGTAAAATTAGGTAATGTGCTAGAATAGTTTTATCATGAAATTGAAATTAAAAACTTTTCTTTAGTTCACTTTATTTCAATGAGATGAAGTCCGAAATTTGTTTTCTATTAGGTTATCGACATTTAAAATTGTACGACGATACTGGTGAACTGATACCGCTGGCTACCTTATTCATACATGTCGCAATGACTGGCAAACGAGCCTTCGGGGTATATTTTGACAACTTTCGCCAGTATGATCTGCTTTAAATCCTACGTTATTTGGCTAACCAGATTAATTTATTGCTTATGCCTACACATAGTCGTACAAACGTGGTATGTCCATAAAGAAACTTAAAAAAACTAGAGAGGTATAAATGCAAAAAAGATGCTGTCATTACCATTAAATTTTTACTCTTCATTCATTGCTTTAAGTGTTTTCTTTATTAAACTATTAGTATGCACAACTAAAGACGGTCGGAATTAAGTCTATTGATGAGATATTCAAGGTTATATAAGCAATTGCATCAAAATAAAGGATGTAGGGTAATAATTCGCTTTAGGAGATTGGGAATGTCATTAGTTTTATTATTACTTATAACAGGAAGCTGTAAAGCCATTGCGAACTAGTACTGATCTCAGAGATAATGTACAAATTGCAATAGCTCAATTCAAGGTAATTAAGTGTTTTACTTTTTTAAAGATGATGCTCGTAGATTGTAAAATTATTAACACTTTTGTAATTTTTATTAAATACGATACAGGAAATATGTGGCTTAGCACCTTCTTCTAATATTAAACAATGTATAAAGTATTTAACATCAAGATTGACAGGTTCTTCACAAACATTCTCGCTGTCCATAACATCCAATGAGGGGGTAAATGATGCAAATGTTTATGTCCTCTTATTTTATTGCATTTAGAATATGTTTTCAATGTTATTATATTAGGAGAGAGAGCTGCTGATTAGTTACTCTTGTGACGTAATAATCGGCATGTATGAAATATTAATTGAATTTGCTTTAATGCAGTATCCCCATTTAGAAGCTATTGGAGGTGTTCCTGAAGGATATAAAAAATCTATTTCAACCTTCCAATCGGTAATACCTCATTGACCAAATTTTTTCTCCATTCTTACTTTATTATTTACTAACGAATTATTTGTTAGATGATAGACGAAGGTAGAATTCTACTTGATAGCGCCCCTTCTCTACAGGAAAGGGTTTGTATAACATTTCTGAATAATTGTGATAATTTTTTAGATACTATAGATGTCATTGATATAATGTTAAAAATTGTATTTTAATGTTTAATTAGCTTGAGCAGCTTATATCGGACGCGGTTAATTTGCAGGTAATTAAACTGATGTTTATATTGAGCTATTTGATAACAATATCATTCACGTGTATGTTGGTATTATGAAATCATTTCTGGTTTGTAATAGGGCGAACTGGTGTCCTATATTAGTAAAGAGAGTGGAGTCAAGAACAAGAAATTATTAAAGGTATCATATGTAGCTGCTGATTACGTATATTGATTCTAAAATGTCTGGATAGTAACTACAATTAGGAAAATTATTTACTCTCAAGTTTCATCGTATTAACTTTAATCTTTAGGTAAAAGATAATTATGGATGGAACATGGCTATGATGAGGGGGCAAGTACGGCTTCTAATCGAAGCATATAATGAATTTCAAGTTTATGTGCAAGAGGTGAAGCAAGTGGCTAGTAATATTTACGATCTTTAGGAAATTTTAAACATACTAATGCCTAATAAAATAACTTGCACGCTTGCATAGATCCATGATGTTGGCAAAAATAGCAATATAGCGAAACCAGTCTAAGTACTTCTCTACATAGGATTGGTTGCAGATGCTGCAATACACTATTACCTTAGTTGCAAAGCTTATTCTTCGCTTTCGCCTACCTGCTCACTTCATGCACTTTGTATTTGGCATTAAAAAGCAGTTCCTTGTATCATATGCTTGATAATTTTTGTATTTACATCTAGCTTACGGTGCTTTTTATATTGTATCGAGAAATGTTGGATATGCGCGTACCTTGCATGTGTATGTTTATACGTACCCATCTATGCTGTAAAATATCTTCAATGGACAATTCATTATAGAACTACTTTAATACGTTGTAGCCGACTTTATTCAAATGATGGATTATTTTAAAATCATATTGAAGGCTACCTTTATCGGTTAGGTTATAACAGTGATATCGAATTTCAAATATTGAAACGATTTATATCAATGCACTTAACTTGACGTAACATAAAATGCTAAAACTTGTCACGTCATAAAACTATCATTATTGTTTGTTCTATAAGAATATATTGTAATTAAGTGTTCAATTACCGTTAGAGATTTCTTTGATTTGACTTGAATATAGTACTTGTTCTTTAAATGCAAAAGTACTGTATTTATGATATTAATGTACTTTATTCTACAGCAGCCTGTATTAGGTCATATGTTACTAACAGAGATAGTGTACAACATTCCTGTATTCACGAGTTCTATGTAATCTCACATTTACTTGTAAAATAATTTACTTGGAGTGCTTGCTTTTCCAGATGGAGTTATTTCCAAAAAGAAATTAGGAAATTTTTTTCTTTTATCATTATTTTACAAATGGTTTATTAACACTATTATCTGAAGTAAAATTACAATGTAGTAGTTCAACCATGTAACAGTAGATGCTATCAATAGTCTAAGCTATTTATCAGAATGTATTATTAGTCCTATGTCACAACTGTGGGCTTAAGTTGTATAGATACGAATGTATTCATATTCGATTGAATTATTTTATGTGAATGTTAAGTTGAATTGATCGTTATCTCTATTCAACCGATCGCCTTAACGCTGCGTTGATTAATAACGTTAAAATTCCGTTACTAGAATGCAATAAGTTTGTTGTAATAAAATTTTATTACAGTAGGCGCACTTTTGAGTTATCATTCATGGCTGACAAAGATAGTTGGCATCGCATTATTTGTACAATAATACTGTACATTATCAATCAATTTTGCGAGATTTAATAAAGTTTCATTGTTAATAAGAATTATTTACTAAATCTATTTTTTTAACTTGAATTTGTTAATGTTTGTAATTTCATCAGCATGTTAGTTTATCATCAGTAGTAAATAAGGAACAATACAATGACCGTTCTTTGGTAATAATGCAACAAAATTGCTTGCTTTTTTTTAGATTTATACTAGTATGTTACAAAAAGATTAAGTTAGTTTAGTCGCAAACATGCGTAGGACTACCATCGGCAATAAGATGTTCGTATTATGTTCAAATTATTATGTTGAGTTATACTGTAAGCGCGACCGTTGTCTAAAGTGATAAAGTTGCCTACTCTTCATAACCGGAAATGTTAACATCTGGTCTTAATCGAAAGCCTGAAAAGTAAAAATGATTACGTGATGAGATTAAATTGAGCGCATTACAGTCAATGATCTTCATATAGGCAATTATAAACTTACGAGTCGTAAACTGTGTTCTTGTTCATTCCTTTTAATTTCAGATTGACTTACAACATTATCCACTTTTCTCTTTAAGAATTCAGCATTTTTATCAATCCATTTTAATGCCTCAGTATGAGAATTGAGAATCTTAGTGACTTGTTGCATAGGGTTATTATTTTGTCCACTATAGCACTTGTTCAATTTTTCAATAACTTCGGTTAAATCGTGGCACATCTGTTGTAAGCGCACATCAAGTTCACAAGCACTGCTATACATTTGCTCCCTTTCTTTGTCAATAAGATGAGAACCAAACGAGCTAGATTGTTGCTGGACAGTTGTTTCCAAAGGAGAAAGCAAGTGCTCTAGCTCCCGTTGTTGAGTGTCAATAAAGTCTAGTTCACTATTTAAGCGATCTTGATCGGCTTTTAAATTTTCTACATAGTCGCTGAGATCTATGATCTAAATAAATATAAAGATAATATTTTATAATAACTATTTGTTCTAATTTTTTAAAATGGCAAATACATGGGATGATAACTGATTGTCAGGCATATCATCTTGAATTAGCACAGCTTTGATACCTTTTTTTGATTTTCTCTTATGATATCATCCCAAGAGTTAACCTGAGCGGCTTGCTTCAAAAACACTTTTTCCTGTTCCTCCAATTCTACGCTCCACTGTCAATAATGACATGTAAAAATAATCAGAATAGGTTTCTTACCATGGTCAATCATTACCATAAGGAAATGCTATCATGTGTTGTTAGATAATATAAATAGGATAGATTGCTAATGATATTGCACTGCTGTTACCTTATTGACGTAATCATCCAGCTGTCGAAAAGTTAATTTCATTTGACTGTCAAGTTTTTTATGAAATAATTATTATTAGAGATAGGAATTATAGTATGGTAACGTAGCGTCGCACGTTATTGACTCTTTTTATTAAAGTTTATATTATCAAAGCCTGACTTACCTGCCCTGCTGTTTGTCAGCTATTTACAAAGAGAAAAAAAGTCCTTAATTAATCAATTTCTCAACAATGCAGGTACTTTTCGTAACACAGTGATCAATCTACACGTACACTAGTGTATCATCACAATCATTGGTAATTCCAAGTATTTAACTAACCCGTTGCTAAAGCTGCAGCATTGGATGTCGTACTGGTCGTTGGTAAAGCAAATGAGGTCTTATCTGCAATATATGATTGAATATTGAAGATAGAGTGAGTAATGCCTTCATTCATGGACGATATATTTTATAAATAGATTTACATTTAACAAAGTCTAGCTCATTAACGCACAAACACAAATTCATTCCGAATAAAGCTACTACATTACTTCATTGTTAACAAGGTAAGGAATTTCTACTACTTTAGTTCAGAAAGCCCTTTAAAACTACTACATATACGATTAATCGTTATCGGTGATTGTTTTAATTCCAACACCTTAGGCTTTATCTTCATTCAATTATATAAATTAATTCGTTTACCATCTGTAGTCACTTTACTGCGAATCACTTGGTAGTTATAATGAATTTGTTGTAATATGGTTAATGCAAAAGATAATAAGCTACCAATCTATTCGCTCCATTCTGCTGTACTACGAACCCGTTACAAACTAGCAGTCATTGTAGTGCTACGGATAACGTTTTGACTATTACAGTGTCATAA
Organism: Trichoplax adhaerens; assembly: GCF_000150275.1. Classification (NCBI taxonomy): domain Eukaryota; kingdom Metazoa; phylum Placozoa; class Uniplacotomia; order Trichoplacea; family Trichoplacidae; genus Trichoplax; species Trichoplax adhaerens. The sequence continues at coordinate 1,047,563 of NW_002060953.1, read as the reverse complement.
AACGATTAAAGGATCCTTTTCATCTCTTTCACTAGTTCTTTTATGTTACAGAAACTTTTATACCTAGTCCATGCAATACGAATATCTAATGGCATACAGGTATTACAATTGGCTCTATTCATGATAAAAATCTACTCTGAGAGTGTCAATTGAACGCAAAATAGATGACTAAGTCTGCACCGGGTGTATTGCAAATTATTTAGTGAGGCATGATACTGCCAAGACCTTACCTGATGCACTTGATGTTGTAATACCAGCAGTTGCGGTAGTAGTTAATCCTGATCAAATAGATGAAGTAATATAACAAACACTATTAGAGTATCACCATCATCTATTGATAATTAAACGATCAAGAGTCTTTTATTCAATCGTTTGGACCAATTAACCTCTACACTTACTGGTTACTACATTAATGGTCTTGTCAAGACACGAAAAGTTGTGTACGCAAAGCAGCATTAAATGATGAAAGTGTAGCAAGTAAAGTTAAACTAATGTGCAGCATTGATCAACTCTTACCAAAATTTAGTTTATCAGAGGTAGCATTAAATGAAAAGAGTGTAGCAAGTAAAGTTAAACCAATGTGCAGCATTGATCAACTCTTACCAAAATTGAATTTATCAGAGGTAGCATTAAATGATGAAAGTGTAGCTAGTAAAGTTAAAGCGTTAAACCGATGTGTAGCATTAATCAACTCTTACCAAAATTGAATTTATCAGAGGTAGCATTAAATGATGAAAGTGTAGCTAGTAAAGTTAAAGCGTTAAACCAATGTGTAGCATTAATCAACTCTTACCAAAATTGAATTTATCCGAAGTAGATGTTGAGGCTGTTGTTTTACCCATTGTAGGTTGAAACGACGGAAAGGTAGAAGCTATCAAAACAAGACAGTGGCTTACGAATCATATCAATTTCAACGTAGGCTAATTGGCACCGTTTATGCTATAACGATAGATTTTGTACATACCAGGTAATGTTGTTGTCGTAGCACTTGCTTGTTGATTAGGAGCTGAAGGTGTTAATGCAATCCCTTGTGATGATGTTGGCACGCTACTAGCACCAGTTGTTTTATCGTTAGGAAGATTGAAAGTAACAGTCGGTTTGGTCGTTTTAGCAGATGTGGTCGGAGCAGTTATATTGCCAAATGTGAAACCCTGAGGTGCTTGAGCAGATGTTGTTGATGCAGTCGGAGCAAAATTCAATCCTGTCGATGATTGACTACTAGCTCCACCCGTGGTGGCCGCAGTACTAGCCGGTGCAGTCGTGGTTAGAGATCCAAATGTAAATCCTGCAGTACTGGCAGGAGTGGATGTCGATGGCGCAGTATTGGTGGATGCAAAGAATGATGGCTTAGCAGCTAGAAATCATAGTTTAGAATGTATCAATAACAAATTGAGATCATGAGTGTTGATCACACAAGTAATATCAGACAGTTGACGTGTATGGGTATCTATGTACTAGTAGAGAGACATTTGCTCCTATTCTATCATTACGGTGCACAACGTATCTTTCTAATCGAGCAAATGCTCCATCCACAACGTTATTCCTTCCTTATTTTACAGTCGTAAACAATTACTTGGGCGTAAAGTCTATCATTGGACAGCAGAATCTTACCTGTCGTCGCCGTAGTACCGCCACTCATGCCACCAGATTGAAATTGGATAGCACCCGTTGTAGCAGTAGAAGCTGAACTAGCAAGCGTTGGGGCTGTTGTCGAGCTACTGGCAAGTTGTAATTGGAATCCAGCGGCAGGATTGATTGATTGCGATGTCAACGCTGGCATAGCACCGGTTTTAGGTGTACCTAAAGTTATATTGCCTACGCCACCCGTTTGTGTCTTTGGAGTACCAAAGTTAAAGGCAGTGGTCGCTGCAGTTGGATTGGTGTTGGTCGTTGTCGAACTACCAAAGTTCAACGACGATGTTGCTGGGGTAGAATTACCAAATTGGAGTGGCTTATTACCAGTATTGCTATTGAATTGAAAGCCAGTTGATGGATTGTTTGTTGCAGCAGAAGTACCAGCTGCGTTGGCAAAGAATGAAGTTGTGGCCGAAGTAGTAGTCGCAGTGGTTAACGTAGAAGGGTTAGTCAATGAAAATTGTGGGTTAGCAGCAGCACCCGGCGCGGTCGTTGTCGTCGGATTGGAGGAGCCAAAGGTAAATCCTGCTGTAGTACTTGTACTTCCACTACCAAATTGGGGTTGATTATTACCAAACTGTTGTTGATTACTACTACCAAATAATGATGTCTTGCCACCCATCGATGGTGCTGTATTGCCAAAAGTAAAGGCAGAAGAAGTTGCTGTTGTACTTGATGGTGCACCAAAGCCCAACGTACCAGTAGGATTATTATTATTATTATTATTCCCACTCGCCGATGGATTGAAATTGCCAAAAGCGCCAAAAGTCGATTGCTGCTGCTGTGGCTGTTGCTGCATGGTATTGGTATTAGGTTGCGATGATGCTTGCTGTTGACCAAATGAAAAAGCTGGTTGAGAAGGCTGAGATGATTGATTTTGACCCATTGAAAAGTTGGATTGATTTCCACCAAAGCCTGTAAATAAATTGCCTCCACTAACGTTGGGATTGTTGGCAGCGCCAAAGCCACCCATATTGGCCGTAGGATTCTTCTTGGCCGCGGTGCCAAAACCACTGCCACCTGCTCCAAACATTGAGCCGCCACTACCACCACCAAACGACGGTGTATTAGCCATACTCAGCAATATTGTAGTACTAATTTCCAAGTCCAAATAGCGCTTAAAAATGGCCGATCGATCGAAATTCTCTTGCAAGGCTAACCAGAATTCTGGACAAGAATGGCGGTTAGGAGTCGCTGACTGAGCCTGTCCAAGTCGCACTCGACCTTGCAAGATTAACAGCTATACTAAGCCATGATGCCTGCACACCTGCAACAGTAGTCGAGGTAGTCTACTGATCCATGATGGGCTGTCGACGACGGCAGTCGACGGACGTCCGGACATGTCCATTGCAGCACCCTCCAGTACATTAAACTGTAGAATCGGCAGTATAGAGTACTGTAGATGGCAGGGGACTTAGAAGGCGTATGGAAGAGAGCCTGATGAAATGGCTACTTTCCAATATATTCTAGTCCTATTAGACCGCAAATTGCGGACCCCATCATGTTGCAGTACTAGTTACTACAAAAGATTAGTCTTGCAAGTCGCTATAAGCCCAGGTGAGAACAAAAAATGTTCTTCTATTCGGTATATTAGATGACATAGCTATGCTCATGGGACTTGCAAGACGCATGGAAGAGAGCCTGATGAAATGGCTACTTTCCAATGTATTCTAGTCCCATTAGACCGCAAATTACGGACCCCATCATGTTGCAGTACTAGTTACTACAAAAGATTAGTCTTGCAAGTCGCTATAAGCCCAGGTGAGAACAAAAAATGTTCTTCTATTCGGTATATTAGATGACATAGCTATGCTCATGGGACTAGCAAGACGCATGGAAGAGAGCCTGATGAAATGGCTACTTTCCAATGTATTCTAGTCCTATTAGACCGCAAATTGCTAACCCCATCATGTTGCAGTACTAGTTACTAGAAAGAGAAGTCTTGCAAGTCGCTATAAGCCCAGCTGAGAGTAAGAAATGCCCTTCTATTCGGTATATACAGTATTATATATATTCGGTATATATTAAATGACATAGCTATGCTCATGGGACTTGCAAGACGCATGGAAGGAGAGCCTGATGAAATGGCTACTTTCCAATGTATTCTAGTCCTATTAGACCGCAAATTGCGGACCCCATCATGTTGCAGTACTAGTTACTAGAAAGAGAAGTCTTGAAAGTCGCTATAAGCCCAGGTGAGAACAAGAAATGCCCTTCTATGCAAGGCTACATGCCTCTTGAACAAATGCTCATTTCATCCATTTTGGACTCTAAGATCAGTCTTGGATCAAGTGTGTCCAGTGCAAAGCTAGTCCTACTATACAGTACAGTGAAAAGGTTGACTGTTATGCAGTACAGAGTGTCCTCAAATACTCCCAGCGCACAAAATTCAAATTCGTCTGGGCAAATTGTGCAGCAATTTGCTGCAATTGCCCGAAATGTACGTAGAGTAATCAATCACCGATCATAATCTGAAGTTCAAATCCAAGTCACTGTCTTTGTCTTACAGTGACGAGTACTGTAAAAGACTGTGGTCTAATTACTATCATACAGTGAAAAGTGACAATGCTTTGACTAAAACTAGTTTGAAAAACTACGCTGTCTTACAGTGACGAGTACTGTAAAAGATTGAGGTCTAATTACTATCATACAGTACAGTACAGTACAGTACAGTGAAAAGTGACAATGCTTTGACTAAAACTAGTTTGAAAAACTACGCTGTCTTACAGTGACGAGTACTGTAAAAGATTGAGGTCTAATTACTATCATACAGTACAGTACAGTACAGTACAGTGAAAAGTGACAATGCTTTGACTAAAACTACAGTACGTTGTCTTACAGTGACGAGTACTGTAAAAGATTGAGGTCTAATTACTATCACTGTACAGTACTGTACAGTGAAGTGAAAAGTGACCATGCTTTGACTAACTATTCTTGGACTAAAACTACTTTGTCTGCAAGTTCCATGAAGTCATATTTCGATTAATCTTATTACATTATATGATTATGTGACAACAATTTTCGCTTGGACAGTTCCATAAGATCGTCGATGTTATTCAAATCAGTGCCAGTGATTTCGAAAATAGTCTCGGAAAATCCATACTAACTAGCCATTTTTCCATATGGACAGTATGGCCTCATCGGGTAAGAGATGTCCGTCTGTCCGAGTCGAAGTCTTCTTCTAGCACAGTAAAACATTCTAACGTACTGTATGGAATAAGGCCGAAAATGTGGAAAAATAGTCAGTGACTCAGTCTAGATCTTGCGTGTCTGTTTTCGAAATCACTCGTATTCATTTGAAGAACGTTCATGATGTCCATTGACTGCTCGTAAGCAGAGCTTAGTAACAGTGAATGCAATATTACTTAATTTAGAAACAATCAGTCTATTTAGAATCGACTGTCGGCAAACTAAAGTACTGCCATCGTCAAGTGTTGCACACCATTTTATTGACCAAAGTAGCCCCATGTCTGTCTGTACTGTAGTCCATGGTACAGGATCCTGAAGCTCGTAGTTCCGAGCCTTCCGACCTTCCTTGTGCATCCAAGCTTCCACCCAAATCCGATCGACTGTAGCATGGCGGAAAAGTATCCAACTCTCTTTGGTAGCCTGCCCTGCCTGGCTGCAAGGTTGTGCTACGCATAGATTGGCAAATCATCTCATTGCATGCTGCCTTTTATCGCCAGGAATGCAATGGTTATGGAGAAGCGTAGTGAGTTAGTATTGTTACTACTGTCGTGTAGAGCAATCTTGTTACACAGGTGCAATAATGGACTAGCTCACTTCTCTTGCACACAGCTTTGACTGTTTCAATCTCATAGCCATAGCCATTTGCAATGTTCAAAACTAGTCGCAAACTTAACTTGCGAACTACTACCCTAAACTAATAGATTACTTATCCCTATCTCCACTACACCTGCAGGTCTACTGTATGGTAGTCCTTTTCTACTTACGGTCAAAACTTGTGGTGCATATATAGTAACTTAGCAACATAAAACTGACATGGGTCGCCTATTGCCATTAGCACCATAACGAAATCGACTTCATTAAAACATGGACGGTGCTTTGCTCTGTAAAAAAAACTACTCTCGTGTGGCGCTATCAACCCTCTTGCTTCTCCTTGACCCAACCATCTGTATATCTAGTACATGTTGTGCGGGCTAGAGGCTCATGGTAATATTTATCTAGTAACTACTTTCGTGTAGAGCGATCAACTCGCTCGCATAACTTTCTACTGTGCTGTATAAGTGTATATCCGGTAGATGTTCCGCTGGCTAGTAGGTTATCATGCTGTGATAACTACTTTCAGGGAGTATAATCAACTCCTTCACTTCTCCTTACACACAACTTTTGACTGTAGAGTGCAGATCCAATTGATCTTTCGTGGCGCTACTGTCTTTTCCTTTGCATAGTAACACGAGCTAACTTAACAATCTGCTGTAAACTAACGGTCAATTGCAACGACTGGCATGGAGCTAGATGAAAGAGAAATCGTCTACAGCCATGCTACAGTGAAGGAAAGTGGGTTAAAAAAATGCCACAACATCAAGTTCAATGACGAGCTTCAATAATTAACTTGAATGCATTTCCACTATTGCCAATAATAACAGACGAGTATCTAGCCCCTCTCGACGTTCGCGTGACTCAGAATAACAACTCTTGACGTCAAGTACCAACCATCATCAATGGTCAACAGAACAGATCTCGCAAGGAAATATTCAAGCAATCATGAGTTATACTATCCTCTAGAATCAGCATAACTACACTACCGAATGAATCCATCATCATCTTACCATGATCATGGAACTACTGCATAGTTTCGCACGATGCCAAACTGTTCAAATTTATTGCATTGTCTTTAGTAATAAAACTAATACTCGTTAATTATAGCTAGCATCAATACTCCGCCATCATCATTCCTTGACTCAATGCAGCTGCCTACAATCATGATGGATTAACTCGATCAGTCATCGTTACCATTTGACTTTCCATTTAAACGTCCATCAGAAATGAATCGATATCACTAAAACCTCCATAGGCTTGCAACTTGAGCCCTTCAATAAAAAGTAAATCCTATTACTAGCTTGCTAACAACATGTCTCCCTTATTCAGAATGACTCCATCATTCAACACCAACTGCTTGATAAACCAAACGTAATAAAACTACGCACACACTCAATGCCAACTTATTGAATACCAACTACGTCAACATCGATTCTATCCTGTCACTTTGAGAATATACAACGATCCAGTTATCGAAGTAAATAAGCTTCAGGACAGATCTATTCATCATGATTAGTCAGTTTCAGAATAGATGATCTGATGATAACTAGTTATTGCATGCTATGACTATCATATCAAGGTTAATCCATGGCCAAGATAATCTATTGTACTAACTTACGAAATACAGCACAGGCATGATGGCTACCAAACCTACATCGGACACTAAATTAGTTACTCATGATCTCAACGTTTAGGATAATGTGGAATACACTCCCATAAGCAACAAATGTTATTGTAATCACTCAAACAATTCCATTTGAATTGAAATTGTACCCATGACGGATTGATTCAAATTCAATATTGGCGCAACTATGTTCAATTCAACTCATGGCGGTTCTTGCAACAACAACGCTTTAATGTTGTTTCCGCTAGATTCATGTATTAAGCAATTAGATATCATTTGGATATTCATAAGGAAATAAACAATACCATCTTGAACTAGAATATCGTTATAATAGAGTCAATACTGCATCTTTATGACAATCATAATAGACGAGATAGAATCTCAATCATCTCGTCTTCATCACTTGAATATCATTTCTCATTGATCGATTTCGACTCAATAATCATCAATCCATTCAAATAGGCAATATGGTTACTAATGCCATTCATCAGCACTGTTTTGATGATGAATCATAGTGATTGTTAACTCCTATCCAATGTATCCAAGATATTAAATATAATCACAATGTGATAGGATAATCCATCGATCAGTTCAATGCTGTCATCAACTCAATAGGTCAGAGTTGCGAGAGGAAAGAAAAAGTGATTCAAAATAGGAGATTAACATTACAAAGCCAACATGACATCAGCAATGTAGGACAAAAGTAAATTATTTCTTCCTATTCTGTACCTTGATTTCGTCATCATTCTTTTAATTGGTTATTGCAGTAATAGATTGAATTCTATTCATATCCAGATTGGAAGGATACACTTGCCTCTAATCCAACTCCATGCCAATATTTGACGATACAGTATCATTTCATGATAAAGCAGTTGGGGTCGTCTGCTGGTTATTCAATAAATTAACCGAGTCCTTGTCCTTTAACGCAACTTTCATGAAAACATATTCATCATCATTATCATCCTTGATTACTCTTCCATCTATTTGGCTTTTCCATCCTCTATTTTGATCCAGCCAACGAACATCAAGACAATTGTAAATCGGGCATAAAATATCATTTTACTCAGGTTCATTTATATAAAATAGACAAAATCAAACGCGCTCCATCTCTGTCTTGCTCCACTAGGGCGGATCCTAATCTAAACATTAGCTATTGTCTCTTTAATTAAAGAAATTCGCCAAATTTTATCACTTTACCATCGTTATTTCACCCGCCATTTCAACTGGACGTAAGAGTTTTAAACTAGAAACGATATCACCTGGATCGTTATTAATCAAATATATTACAGGTTAGTCTCGGTTAATATAGAGATACCCATATTGAAAGGATTAGTTCACCATTTCTTTTTATTCTTAATTGCCTCTCTATAGTCTTGGTAGAACTCGACTAAGTTACACGATGTTTAGATAACTTGCTGATCGTAGTTTATCGTTAATAAAGTGAATTTATTGTATTAGAGTAACTCCAGCGATTCATCCGACTACAGGACTAGTAAACTTATTACTACAACCATTACAAATAGGATAATGAAAAACATTACAGAAATAATACAAAAAAACAGACATACGAGTACAGCAATCCATTCCTGACTGCTCATGATCGATATTGTCTTCTATTTCATTACTTTACAGCAATATCTTTCAGTCATTTCTTCAATTATTAACTATCTTCCTATCTTGGTTCTTGCCAGATCAAAACGATCTTATCACATTACTTCTATTTATCGACATAGTAATCAAAATCTAGGAAAACAACATGGGCAATGAAAAAAGCAAACCCAAACATAAATTGGATCCCAAGGAAGTAAATAAGGCAAGGTAATTTATTTTGGCGAATCCTTTCCTTCCTTTACAATCGTTCCATTAATTTAGGAATCAAATAAGATAAAAGTAGCCCTCATATTGAAAACAATGATTGAGAAATTGATCAATATCCGCTTGTTATTCCTATTTAAAATAGACATGACAGATACTATGTTGATGATCGGTAGATAGGAGAGGATTGATGTGAGTTGAAATGTTTATTCCATTGCTATTTTAGATCACGAAATAATCAATCCCCTCAAAGCAACAAATCTGAACATGTACGAGCCTCATTTGCTGATCCATGGGAAACACGCCAACGAAATCGGAGCTTAGATGTATGTTCAATTTTGCTTGAAAAGAATTCTCTTCAGTTTGTAAAGTATTCTTTTTTATGAATTATTATTCATCCGTCTTCGTCTATTTAGCGTAGACCGCTCAGTTATGCTCGTAAACGTGTAGAAGATAATTGAATTAATATTGATTTTTGTTCCATCGTCACAACGATCCATGTTGTGGTTAACGCTGTTAAATGGGGTCGCGATCGATATGATATCGGTCGGGTAGATCATGTTATGGACAACATCAAATGATCAATTTGACAACATGAAAATCCATTTCTTTGTAGTACCTATTGAATAGGAAGAAATGAACAAATTATTATTTTGTATTTTATACCATCTAAGTCAAAGATAAATTCCCTTAACGTTATAGCTTTGGATATATAGACCCAACAAAGGATTCAATGATGGGCTATATTCATCCTAGTCAAAGAGGATAGGCATAAGTTTCAGACCAAACTGAAGAAAATGATCATCTATTTGAAATTTTCATCCTAGTTGAAGACTTATTTGTAGCCACAAACGGTAGAATTAACTAGATCAGGCATGAAAAACGTAGTGAAACGATGCCAAATGATTTATTTTCGTGTATCTTTATATCCAAAGATTTTGATACATACAGAGCAGAACGATTTAATTTTAGTGCTTTCATCGTATTCATTGGTAAATTTCTTATTTTAAACTGTGGATTGGATACAGAAGCTGAACAGAATAATTCACTTTTCGTATTTTCATCATAGTCAATGGCTAATTCATTTGATTTAACGTAGAAACTGAAAAGAAATTCTTTTATTTCATAATTTTATCACGACCAGATATTAATTTCATGCTAATAACGCTAGATCGGACGTTCAAACTGAACAAAATCGAATTATTTTTTTTAAGTTTGTCATTTTGCAGCGCTAAATCCCTGTTAAGAAACGGTAGACTTACTGTAAAAGTTAGACGAAACCATTCACTTGTCATCTTTCCATCGTAGTCGAAGATTAATTCTATGCTTACATGCAATGGATTCGACGTAGAAACTGAACAAAATCACACAATTTTCACGTTTTTTTTGTACCTAGTGATAGATTAATATCGTCCCTATTACCCCTTAATTTGATATAGGAGATGAGCAAAATTATATTTTTCGCGTTTATCCGTCATAGTGAAGCATTAATTCTATCATTTATACCGTAGATTTGATATGGAAATTGAGAGAAAATCCTACATTCTGCATGTTTCTCATCTTACTGTAGCCAAAGATGAATTCCATCTATCCGTGCAAAGATTTGATGTTCAAACGGAACAAAATTCTTCTCTCGCATTTTTCATCCTAGCGAAAGATTAATTCCATCTTGACGTCCAAATATTATCGTAGAAATAGAAGAAAATAATTTTTACTATGATATTTTTATTCCAGTTCAAAATCATTACTAATAAATGCACTAGATGAATAACGTCAATTAATTTGATAGTATATTGATAGTAAAAAATGAATGGATCTTTTAGGCGAACGTCTAGTTTTTATTCTATACTAATTAAACGCATTGATGACATAAAAATGGATAAATTCTTTCTATGTTTAATTTATGTTTAACATTGATTAAGCATATTGACAGTATAAGATTTGATGGATTCTTTATGTCCAGTTTTTATTCAGTATTGAATCAAAGGATAGACATAAAGGATACTGCAATTAAGCTAGAAGTATATAGACTAAGAGCAATTGTGAACTCTGATTGACTTTAAGCAGAGTACGATATAAATCGTGCATGGCCATTGCATCTAGCCTTTAACTTTGAGAAAAGCTCTAGCATAAAGTATTATTGACCCATTCTAGAAGTAGACGGGCAATGATAACTCAAACTGACTTTCAAAGTTTAACGTTCATAATCAATATATCTAGCCTTTAGCTTTGAGAATAGCTCTGGCATAAAGTACTATTTACCTATTCTATGGGGCAAAATTAAGACATCTAGCGATTACATCCATTTCCCGAATTAAGTGCCGATTTCTTTCTACTATAATTAGGGCCTCCCCTCCAGTAGAGACAGCCGAGATGCGGGTAAGTCAGAAAGACATTGAGTTATCATTTCAATTTAGAATTTTACAAGAACTAATACAGTAGCTGAGAGTAATTTTATTTGCTATTAGTAATTCTATCAATAGTGCGTTTTAGTTACAGTCTAAATGGATTATCAAGTTTTTCCAGTTTCATCGAACGCTTGTACATTTGTGCTATTTTCTGTCCATGTATATTATGGTCGTCTCCATTACAACATATTCGAATTTTCTGTCTTCCCGTTGCATATATTCATGTGTTGCTATTTTCTCTTATACTCCTTCAATATTCAAGGCAATCATCGATCAGCGACTTTAGCATTACGTAGAGGAGAATCATTCTTAGTTGAGGTAAGCGGATAGATTCTTTTACTATTTTTATTCCATAAAATGTACGATATGAGAACCAAAGCAGTAGTTCGTCTGGAGATAACTTTCATTTTATTCTATAACGACAGTCTATTGACAGCTAAAGAGTTCTTATAAGGTTTCTATCGTAGTTTGCCATATAAATTATGCGAAAAAGCTCAGATTACCTTATGCTGAAGTAAATTGGAATGACTTTAAGCGTATATTCTATTAACAATTATAATCGATGGTCGCTATTGTTGTCCGCAGTATCTGATGAGCACATTAGTTTACGAAGAAGAAATGGAAACTATGACCGCAAAATACATTCTACAACATCTACAGGTAAAATGCATAGAATTAAGTATCAACTCCATCAAATAAATTCGTTTATTGATAAAATAACAACCGTTTCTATTGTTGAAATGGCGATCTTACTTCTATTTTACAATTAAGAAAACTGAATAATCATTAAATTAGTAAATTGAGTAAATTAGTAGCACACATTCTTAAATTATTGCTCATCTATTCATCTTGCTTATTCGATTTAGGAAAGAAAAGCAAGAAATTTGCTCAATATACAACCTACAGAATTGAGAATATGTCCCTATGATATTATTCTGTACGATGCTGCAACCAAGGTTTGACATTACCATTGCAAAATTAAATTAACCAAGATGAATCCATTCTTGATTGATAATATTTACAAGCAACGATTTGATATGATTTTAATTTCAATTCTTTTTTCCGCCATTTAGGAGAGACAAGATTTACTCCAATTTGAACGTCTAGAAGCCTGCCATCATATCACTGGCAGTAAAATCTTTAATAGCTTGCTGCTATTAATTATGCTTGTCCCGAATAATAATAGGCAGCGTTTAATCTATATGTTTCAATGTAGTACAACACCGGTGAGTACTAAAATTGTAAATCCGTTCCTGTATTGAATCTCATCGTTGTTTAGAAATTTCATGTTAATCTAACCATTAGCAATAATATTATACAGTAATTAAAAGGTATAATCTCTAAAAGATCTACCCATGAAATAGCGATTAGGCCCAAAATGGGTCGGACGGATGGTTAAAATTTACTGATTTTCCTAACTAAAATCTGCATTACTCGTACCAGTACCCTATTATTCTCATAGCTTGATAGATCTGTTAGTAGTTCTTTAGGCTAAAGTTTTACATAGCTATTCTGAGTGATAGCAATAAGGTCATGAGTTGAATTAAAACTTGCTAAATTACTCTATCATCATCTTCCTGTAACTGCAATACCAACTCAACAGTATACAATTTTCAAATTGTCTGCTTATATTAGTTACTTATTACATATATATTATATACAATATAGTAGAAATAAGGTCATAAATGGAACTAACAATTAAAACTTGCTAAATTGATACGCTATTCTCTACTTGTATCTACATTTCGCATTTGAAAATAATCATGAAAATTTTAAAGCAATCTTCTATCCTATCCTTAAATACAGGCACATGATTTCTTAAGTAATTTTCACATTTATTCATGGAATCGAATACTTTATAACATTGAATTATTTCGTATATTTTAGGCCGAAATGATATCTGATAAAGTTAATGTAGCTAGAGCGAAGACACCAACCAACCATTTACAAAAATCAAATAGGGTATTGTTTCACTGTTGTTTTATCAAGTCAACGCACAGTAGTAGAATTAGCGGATATTGCTTATAACCTAAATCTTGAATTTCTCTACATACTGTAGATTCTACCTCCATCAGAGCCAGCTCATACAACCCGTGCACAAGCTATTACAAACGGAGTGAGGGCGCATCCATTACAAGATAGGACAACTGCAAATCATTCCGTTTCCCCTAATTTACCTTACTCTAGTAATAATAGCACTCCCACGTCGGTTTTAGATCATTCATTTTCAGGCCGAGTACTAACTGCATCTCCATCATCAACTGAAATTGGAGCAATACAAAATGCTCAGTTGCTACAGCAAACGCAACTGCAACAGCAACTACAGCAAGCGCAACTGCAACAGCAACTACAGCAGCCACAAGTGCAACAACTACAGCAGCCACAAGTGCAACAGCAACTACAGCAGCCACAAGTGCAACAGCAACTACAACCATTACCTCCAGTTGTTCAGAATCTTACTACTACTAATCAAACTAAAGATGATACAGCAACATCTACGTTATTAAAAGATCTAATTGAGGCAGTTAAAGAAATAAAGTCTAGCCCAAATGAGATTAAGCAGTCAAGCACGAAAAAAGGCAAGAAGCAAAAGAGTAAAAAAGGCAAGAACAAAGTTGCAAGTAACCAAAGTGATTCTGAAGGAGGTGAAGATTCAGAGCCAACCACTTCTGTAAATGGAAAAGACCAGGAATCGTCTAGCAGTGAGAGTGATTCAGAAAGTGAAAAGGAAACTCCTTCCAAAGATGTATTAAATAATAAAGCAAAATCAGGTATGGATCACAGTTTCGTTATTAATTTAAAAATAGAAAGTTCATGCAAAGATAGCTAGCTCCCAAAGCTTGGATCTATCTCGTCAATTATAGCAGTTTATACCTCAGATTAATATGATTTGTAAAATAATGTCAGTATCATTCATCTACCGTTACTATTTTACCTTTACCTTGCAAGGGGAAATGTTCTCAGATAATTAATCGGCAATTTACTAATAATATTTAAAAATAAGCAAAATTTTTTAACTGCAAGCAAATCGCTATATCGTAGTCACTTGAGATCTGAGATTAATACCGTAATAAATACTAGTACCAGCACCTGTAATACCTTTATGTTACTGTTCTTAATAAATTATGTAGCGATCTCAGGATAGATTGGTAGTTCTTAAATAAATTGAGAGAATTTGTTACATGAATAAAGTGTAAAAGTGAATCAACACTTTTTACTTGCAATATATTTCAGATTTAGATCCTTAACAAATGATATTAGTATCATTTCTTCTTAGTTTATACGAGGTAGTGATCTCAAGTTAGGCTAATAATTTCTAATTAATATGAGGAGATAGATGGAAAGGGTGATCATAAATCTACGTTGAATCGATATCCTCCGTTAGTCAAAGACTTAATTTAGTATCTTCTACGAATAGCAATATCTGTAATCCTACCCTTGCTCTTACATCATTACTATTTACATTTCAGCAAAATAAAATTCTAATACCGTAGTGATCTCAGTATAAATTGATAAAATGATAATTATTTATTGAGGGCTAAATTTTAAATGGTATGTGGAGCAGATTAGCAAGCAAATCTTTTTAGATCACAGCGAAATATGATAAAATATATGTAATTGATTAATAGATTGGTATTGCTAACAAAACTATTGCTATAGCATAATTATGGGTAAATATTCATCCTAATCTTTTTAAGATCAATCGTCAACCCCCAAGAGTAGCAAAAAATCCAGGAAAACTCGTCGTTCTAAAAATAAAAATTTGGATAATGATGATCGATTTAGTATAACATCGGAAGAATCCAATCGATTACTAACGGGGCGAGATGAAATAGATCGACTCAGTGCGAATAAATTTTCCTCATCAGCATCGCCTTCAATAGTAGATACGTTCAATCCTCCTACTCAGGATCAAAGTATCAATGAATACACTTTGCTAGCAGCACAGCAACAAGTTGATTTTCAAGAGGCGCAATTGCAGCTATGGTATCAATCCTTGTTGCAGCGACAACAAGAACAAAGTGACTATCAATCTATCTTACAAGAAGCTGCAATTTCCCAGCAGCAACAAGTTGAACAAGTGGCTATACAGCAATCAGCTATCATTCAGCAATTACGCGATCAAGTTCTAATTCAGCAAGATGCCATTGCACATCATCAACAACAAGGAGAGATTGCACTACAAACAGCAGCTGCCTTAAAACAACAACAAGAATTGCAAGAATTAATACTACAACAACGTGAACAGCAAGAACAGTCTATACAACAAGCAATAGCTACAGAAAAACACAAACAGCAACAAACTGAATTACTACAAACGCTCTTATTACAACAGCAGAAGATTAATACGTTGCAAAATCAAGTTCAAAAGAAGCAGGGCAATGATAATCAAGAAAATCAATCCACAGACAGCAAGACCGAAAATCAAGGGCAAAATACACCAGCTAATGGCCAAACTAATCAGTTCAATCCATTACTAAACGTATTAGCAAATCCTGCAATTGGAACACAAGAACAACTTTTACCGTTATTACTTCAGCAGCAGGCATTAAATCAAAATCCACTAGATCAATTCAATCCCAATAACATGCAAAATTTACTTTTACTTCAGCAATTGCAATTAAATGGCCAGCAGTCCTTTTAATGGGCAAATATCTAGAAATTGTTTACATATCTTTAATAATATCTTCTCAACCTTTCTGTTTTTTTTTGCCTTTATAATCGAAAAGATGCAATTAGAACTAAAATTTACTGTTCAATTAAACAGCCAAGAAATAAGTTAATATGATTTGAGAAACGAATTCATCACATGTAGGTGATATGTTTTAGCTTTTTCCAACAAATAGGAGAAAGTTATTTCCACAGCAGCAACTACTAAGCTGCAATAGCCAAGTAGCTGCGAAATATTTACAATCTTTTTATTTTGGGCTATTAAAATAGTCAAAATACCTTGATAATTTTACTTAATAATGTAATTCTATACTTGAATTGATTGTATTTTCTCTGTTCGTCAATGGTTTCTGATAATATCATGATCAGATTTGTAATTTAAGCTTTTCATTTGTTAGTCTATTAGGTGACCAGAATCTGCTTATTTAACTTTTTCGTAGAGATTTTATGTTTTAGCTTGCATTACTTTTACCTGTTTCATGTATAAAGTACATTAAAATTATTAAATTGATTTATTTTCATCCATCATTTTCTTTACTCGGTTGTTTATTGTAACATTTTAATTTCTAATTATATGCCCTACCGTGGTATGTATTAGAAAATTGACCTCAATCCTAATCTATGGTATATAATGTATTCTATACCATCTTGATATCATATATGTATGTAATCGTAGTAAATGGAATAATCATGAAATTGAATCAGTCTAGAAGTCTGCAACGGTTCTACGATCTCTCCAAACCATTTCTAGAGTACAGAAAAGTTTACTACGTAATTACAAGAATGATTGCATTTTAGACCTGAAATGGGATCAAATTGATCATATCAAAGCCTTTAGCATAACAGTTGATGCCAAACTGGGTTTTAAGTAATGTTGCAGTAGTTTACCGATGGAATGATTGATAATTTGATAGGAATGCTTAGTTATGATTACATACTAAATATTTGTAATATCCATTAGTCAGATTGATGAGATGCAGGCTAAGATTTCTTATGCTACAGTTGAAATCCTAGTACAATTTTATGTGATATTCTTGTCATCTCTTAGTCAAATTGACAAAGATATTGGCCACATTTCATGTGTTGCAGCTAGATCTCGAATATAATTTCATGTAATATTCTTCCAATATACACTATGTAGACGCGTTGATGGGACACTGTCTAGATTTTATGTATTGCAATGGGAATCTCTTTTGGAATGTCTAATGAAACCAAAGATAAAGATACCGCAAAGATATTTATCTGATTTCATGTTCTATCATTGCGTTTCTATAAAGAAGATTGATGCTAAGAATGGATTTCATGTGGTATGATTCCAAATTCCCATAGAAAAAATTATGATACCAAGTCAACATCTCATTTCATGGAATGGGATTTTAATCTCCAATTAGAGGAATAATAAAGACAGCAACTAGATTTTTATGTCGAGAAATTCTTATTGTTATGAAAATTTTTGACTATTTTTAAATCTACTTCGACTTCTTGCATTATTAAAAGTATTAATTTATCCTCTTTTGCCTACGACAACAAAATGGAAAGACAGTACCATTTAATAAATATTGTAGCAATTCACAGACTGGTATCGCAATAGATTATGAATTGTTGACTATTTCTCTCTAGAATAACCATTTATTTGCCTAACGGCTTTTCTCTTTCACTTAATGAATGTTAATAATCTTTCATTGGCTTCTGCATATAACTCATTTCTGTTATAGCTTTTATCATTGGACTAAAAAATAATAATTAGAAAAATTCTTCTATATCATGTACGATTAATAAGATTGTCATTAAGCTATTCCTGTCTATATCCTCATTATTTATCAGACTGTGATGACATTATGATTATTATTTCTTACTGTATTTAGCGTAGCTTACTGTCAATTTTAAATCTTAGAAACAAGACATTAATGACCATCGGACTAAGACAACAATTGAATAATAGGCAATGTCTACTTTTAATCGCCATGTGGATGAGGAAAATGTAATTGGAATAATAGCACACTCTGCTACTAAGAAATTAATGTAGCGCAAATAACATTTAATTATTTTTTTGAACTTTTATATACCTTACGCTTAATGTCATCTGTATGCGAAGATGAATAAATGTATATGTCTAGAAATTTTGTTCCTGCTTGCTTAAATGCATTTTTTTCGGTGTTTCTTTCCATCGTACACCGTCTAGATTAGACGAAAGTACCGTAATATTATTCATCGCCTGAAATTTTATTCTGTTACAACCAGTAGCCGATATTTTCGAAAGCCTTATTTAATTATTTATTTTTCTCAACTACTCAATCATAAGGACGTATAATGTATGAGTTCTTAATATTTATCAAGACTTACTTTATTAAACATAAAGTTTTACACTGTATACTATCACTGTATTCCTAACACATAACTACCTTAATTAGCTGAAATTATTACAAGACGATATTGAAATTAGTGTGGATTAGCAAGAACTTTCTATCTGGCTACGTTAAGCATTGATAACTGGCAGTAATCTACCGAAATAATACAGTATAGGCGCATTTTTATGTACCTGCTACTTCGATGGAAGCAGATTTCAGCACCAGAAATCGGTTTGCCAAAACTTTCCTCACTTCATTACAGTAAATACTTAGCTTTGAACTATATGTTTAATCTCTATACAGACGTAAAGTCATATCCCACTCCAATCTATTCTGCGAAATAGTTAAAATAAAGTCATTGATTTGACCATGACTGCATCATCATCGATTCACAGACGTACACTAATAGTTTGGGTAATAATCGATTGATTTATTAGTTGTATGTAACTTTTTCGAGTAAAATATACCATTTACCTCTTAAATAGAAATTGTACTCGGGCAAATTATCATCCTATTCGATCATAGCGAATAATCATACATCTTATAGATGTAATGAGGTTGTTTCAATACCTCTATTCAGTAGATATCACCAAAATCATGGTAAAATAAGCAATAAATCCTACGCAAAGATACAATAAGACAACTGTATCATGTGTCGACATGAAACTATCAGATCGTATCGAAAAAGTTATGGCCAAGTAATGCAAATAGCTAATATATTGTATTTTCGTACAGCAAAAATAGCAGAGTAAGAAATTGAAGTGGCCAATATAAATTAAAGTTTAATTTATAAAACTAGCATGATAGATATTTAGTTGGTATAAAAGAGTCTTGTTACTCAAAGGCAAGTCTAACCATGACTTCTTCGATATAAGCATCGGATTGTAAAAATTAACTATCGATTTCTGTAACTAGCGAGTATTTACTCATATGCTGGCAATCTGGCTTGTAAAAATGATTTAAGATCAAACACACATATACTCGTAAACCAGTTCCAGTCGCGTCAATGATTACTTTCCCTAATAATAATAGTTATAATTTAAACTTGTGGTTAATTTAAGTTCAAAGGTTATGTATTTCAAAATTTTTGCATAGTTTACTTTATTAATTAAAATCAATTTTATCTATTCGATTATCTATTCATTATTTATTATTTTTTATCCCAAGCATATTCCATGACAAATGTTGGTAACTCAGGAAGAATAGCTCTCATACGATTATGATAATCAACCAGTAATGAGTCAACTGGAAATGCTAATTGATGTCTGCCAACTAAATTTGCACATAAGACGGTCGCTTTACCACGTGAAGGCACTAACTTTAAATAATTTTGGGCACAACTTATTACACTATGATGATTGAAAAATTCTACTTGAACAGTAATATTATGAGCTTTTGGAAGATGTAATTTCCGCTTACAGCCAATAGCTAATGCTGGTTCCTTTGATATATGGATAGTTCCAGATGTTGACGTTTTTTCCTCAACAGGGCAATTGATTGCCTGAGAATCTAGTAGTAGATTATAAAGTTTGCTTTAAAAATAAGAACGAAATAGATTTGAAAGAAGTAATACAAATTATACTTTATAAATGATAATAACGTCGATTTATCCAGAGTAGAAGGCAAAATGTTATTGCTCACAGAGAATAATAATTAGATAGATTTATCAGATGGCGATTATAAATTTATGAATATTAACGTTAGAAGAATTATTAAAATTTTAACCGTGATTTAATTCGATGATTTAAGATCATGATGATACTAGGTTTAACTTCAGAATCTTTTTATCTTACCTTCTTCATCAATAAAGCACTGGCAATGATTTGAAGAAGTACAATTCATGTGGTATCCGTTAATACACTGGCATTGTTGATTTGGACCACATTTCATATTTGCTACTGGACAATGATGATTATTGAAACATCCTGATTTTGGCAAACAGATTTGACCATCACCTTCAGTTCCATTCTAGATTGAATAAGATGGAATTTTGAAATTTAAATTGTTAATTTTGGATTGATTATTCTACGATCTCTAAAGTTTTACTTGTTGTAGATAGAGCATTGGAAGTAACTCCTTTATGCTAGATTAATCACTTCTACAGATCTATTGAGCATCGCCAGCTAAACTTTGCAAGTGAAATGACTAATGAAGGTTAAACTCTTCAATGTGAGAATGTAGAAAAAAAAACTCAAGTAGATGATTATTCTTTCTTACCTTACATATACATTGACCTTCTTGACATTCCTTATAAGGTTCATTACATTTACTGTCACAGGATTTTTTGGTGGAAGGTTTAGTTAATTCATCACAACCTGTGACATTATATCCAGTATTTACATCTAGGCACCAAACTTGTCTTGTTCCATTCTGCCAAGGACTAGTTTGCCACTCAACTTGTGCACATTGTGCTTGTGATTGAGTGCAATTTATGATCTGGATATTGTTTGTAGGACATTTCTGACCATTATATCTGCTAGGCCTTAAGACATGGCGAACCCTTATACGATGTGGTTGACTATCATTTCTATTACAATTACGATAGCAAGGACTAAATGAGCTCCAACTGGTCATAACACAATCATCCTTACATGGAATATAGCAATTTCTTTCAACGTCAATGTCCATAAACTGAATGAGTTCATTTAATTTGGTAAAATTCTTTACCTCCTGCATAGATTGCGTTAGCTTTTGATTAAGGCAATAGGTGAGATCAAAATACTTCCCGTCATAACGTGTGCAAGTAATACTCCTAGATTTTCTTCCATAACCACATTGACGTTGCGATGTTTTACATGCAGACCAAGAACTTCGAGTTATGATATAATTTACACATGGGCGAATGTTGCAAGACTTCTGTTGTTGTAATTGCTGACTGGATGGGCATGCTTTTCCAATACCTGTAGCATTGAAAAGAATGCTACGATGGCGTGTTGAAATGCCTTTTAATCCGCATGATTTTGAACAAGAAGACCAATCTGACCATGGTGAGAGTGCACAATCAACATCGCAATCTTCTCGACAACCGCGTACTCCTTCAGGTGGTCTAGTTTTGCATAACGATGTTGCAACAATTTGTTGATTTTGATTCTTGCAATAAATAGGACGATATTGTAAGCCATCACCGCAACGAGATCGTGGATAAGTTCGACAAGTAGCCCATGAGCCAGCATCCCATGAGAATTGATCTTCATCGATATAGCGCTGTTGAAATAATAAATTAGGTTGTAAACATTCGTAGCGTTTCCTGGTTTGCCTTAAGATTCTTCGAGTACGACATTGTGGTTTACCACTGGTACGATTATTAATGGGTCGTAAGTTCAAGATGCAATTTCCAGGCTGCCAAGGAGTCCATAAACTATAAACGCATTTACCAGGACATGCAATATGGCATGATTCTACTGAATTTGGTTTATCAGCTATTAATAAGCATCGTTGATCATCTAAGACATGGCCATGTCGATCACTACAGTAAACTTTACGGCTTTGAAAGCCTTGACCACAACGTTTCGATAGATTACGAAATAGACATTGGCTCCAAGTTGTATAATGCCAACGAATATCATGGCATAGTCTCTCTTGGCATATTTCTAACTGGAATAAACTTGGGCATGGACGACCACCATATTGCGGAGCTCGTAATACAGTTCTTGTACGATTTCTTAAGCTGTCACCGCAATCATGTTGGCAAGGATTCCAAACTGACCATGTACTAACAATGCAGTCGATCGAGCAATTTTTGAAGCATCGACGATTAATAGCGAGTTTATTCTTAGCATATTGCTGGCACCAACGATGATCGACAATGATTGAATCGTTTCTTTGGCATGTTAAATGGCGATGTTGTAAACCTTGGCCGCAATTGGAAGCTTTGAGCAAACAACTGGACCAGGGACTGGGTAACCATGCGTATTCAAAGCAATGTCGATTGGTGCATTTAGATTGCTGTTCGAGGTGGCTTGGATCGATATATCGGCAAACTCTTAAACCTTCTTCTCGATTATAATTTGTAAAAGTGCGATATCGCTTTCGATTTGGATTGATCCAGTGATTAGAACAAGATTGTGAACAATTCGACCAAGCGGACCATGGAGTTAAACTACAATCACCTTGGCATGGAACGAAACATTTTCGAAATATTTCTGGCATTTTTAATGATCGATTCTTTAAGCAATAGTTAAGCGCAACAATATTGTTATTCTCTAGGTGAATACATTGGGCCATTCTAGATTGCATGCCAACACCACACAACGGGTTTCTTCGGTCAAAATTTAATAATAGGCATGCTTGCCAAGATCCTGTACGCCAAGTATAAAAATTTGTAGATGATAGCTTGGATGAAGATGAGTACGGCATGGATGATGATGAAGAAGCAGACGAAATACAAGATAGATTGGTCAATTTTGTATATTCCACGATAAGACCATTACGAGTCATATTACTTGGACAAGGATGGCCACCAACAGAATGATATTGTAGGACAACCCGTAATCGTTTATTTTGCGCTTTTGGTTTGCAAAAGATCATTGATGAGGATGGAGGGGGTGAAGACCAATCGCTCCATGGTGATAATTGGCAATGCAATGGGCGCTCTTGTTGTTGATCATGACATTTTCGCTCTAATGGAGGTTGCATTCGATATTGGCATAATGACATGGGTAAAATTCTCTTCTCGAAGACATCAAAGCAATTTACGGTCCGATATTGGTAACATCCATCGGCAAAACAAGTACAATTTGACCAAGACTGAGTGATCCATATAGGCAAATAATGCCTAACAGTCATACTTTCGATAAGCTGGGATGAATATGGACATGGTTTGCCACCAACACCTGGATCTGCTAAGATATAACGTATACGAACTTGGCGATTTTCTTGTAGCATCATCATGGTTGAATTCAATCTTATCGGTATTAGTTGTAATGTTTCAGTTTGCCAATCGCTCCAACGACTAAGGATGCAATCATTTAAGCATGGCAGTGTACATGATTTACTGAAAGCTGGCCGCTTCCATAATTTACAATATCTATCCATGACCATACGATGATTTTGATCGATACAATAAACACTACGAAATTTACGACCAGTTTGACAATATGGACGACTATTAGCATTGGATAGTAAACAGGTTGACCATTTATCGGCAAACCATTGATAGCAAGATCGCATTGAGCAATTTCTACTTTCTGTCAGGGGTGGACAGGCTTGTCCATTTTGTTTTGGTGGTATTAATACTTGCCGATGGCGTCTTGAAAATGAACGATAAGGTGAACAACATGATGACCATTCTGACCAAGGCCCAACTAAGCAATCTCTCTTGCAATCGATTATACATAAGCGATTGAAAACTGGTTTATTTTCTTGTCCTCCATCATGTTGGCAATATTTTTCATTAACCATATTACCTCGATCATTGACGCACCATACTGCTCGCGATTGCCATCCGACATTGCCACATTGCTGTTGCCCAGCTAATAAGGAAGGCCAACGAATCTGGCATAAACTCCATTCGCCTGTTTTCCATTGCGGTTTTGGCTTATGAATGAGCTTGCAAGTTCGTTGATCTAGCAACGGAGGACACGAATAAATTCCATTATCAGGATTGAGATAATTAATATGGCGTTTTCTGGATTGAATTCCTATTTGAGGCGATTTGGATGGATTATGGCTAAATTGACAATCTGACCACGATGACCAAGAAGAGACTTGGCATTGACTACCAATGGCACAAATTTCTTCTGCATGGGGTCTGGCTTGAATTGAGCAACCATGGCTAAAGTGGCCATCATAGCTTACACATTGAACTGTTCTATACCTTTTAGATATTGTTGTAGGTAGCATATGCTGGCTTGATCTTGCCATACTCGTAGCCGTGTTACTATTTAAAATAGATTGTTGCTTACAAGAAGACCACGGTCCTACTATCCATCTTGTAAACTTGGCATTTTCTTCATGCTGTTGATCAAGAATGCTCATTTCCATCAATTTAGGCTTTGACTTGAAGTTACTAACTTTACTATAAAGAATAGTTCGTGTTCGATAGCGCAAATTTAGCGATGAATTAGATTGCCATGAATTCCAAGATGTTAAAATATGAGATAAAGTTGAATTGGAGCAAGGACTATTGATATCCTTCGGTTTAGGTATATCACGACAGTAGTAATAAGGTGAGATTTTATGCGTCGGCTTATAAATGCAATAAAATCTTCCATAGCTTTTCCATGGCTGACTGTCTACAGATGTGAAGGAGACTAAACAATCCCATCTAAAAACACTGGATTGATTGTTAGCATTGCTAATGATGACTAAATGCAATAAAATTGCAAAACATATCCAATATGAATTGCACTTAGACATGTGTTATTATTTTTTTCTTCTTCTTCTTCTTCACGTCAATTTAGCTGTATGGCTTGCAAATGACGGTAGTATTTTTTTTATAACTTGGTCGTACGTTCTAACTGATATAGAGATCAATTTTGGGATAAAATTAGCCAGTGATGACGACAATTTAAGGAATAATTGATGTCTGACCACCTGCTAGGGTAGTCAGGTTTGAACTTGTAGGCATTATAGCTACTAACCGAAGGATTTACAGGCGTTTATTGGTGGAAAATAATAAAATCAAGTTAAAAAATAAAAATAAATGGGTCGGTAGAAAGGATGGATTAGGTAGATAAATAAACATCGTGTTAAAAATAGTATGCGACGACGACACTTGGCAATGAAATTCGATTTGATGATTTGTTACAGGTGATTAACAAGTATGCATTGATTAAGTGATTCGCTAGTCAATAAGGGTACGGAAGAAATGAATGTAGTAATAAGGAAGAAATCAGTTCACATTTGTTATTAGCAATAAGAGTCTTACAGATTGAGTTTATATTACATCGGAATGATAAATGAACGGTTGATTTTCTTTCTCCTCCCCAGCTAAGTTTTCGTATACGGACGATAATTAGTTCAAGCTTTCGAGCCTCACAGGGTGGTAGAAGGATAAAATGAAGGTTTAGCACGGACGATAGCTTTGTTTAAGTAGTAAGTTATAACTATCGGTTTCAATAACCTTAACGGTAGTTATTTGGTATCATGAACAAGATTAAATGGCAATAATAGTTCACTAAATTACTCATACAAGATACGACGTATAAAAAGAAGAGCTTCAAAAATTTGCTGTTGTAAACGAATATAATATTAAACTTGATCATTTACTTTACTCTATAATGTATAGGGATATGAGAATCTATCTATCGTTATAAATCCATCTCAATTGAATCGAGTTCAGAAAGATTGTATTGCATACTAATACTTGAAGATGAAAAATCTCCATTTTGCATCATTATAAATTAACTTTTCTCGTTAATATATCGACATTCAGAAAATGGCTATGAATAGTGATATATCGCTATTTAAAAATAATATCAATTTTACCACGTAAGGATATGATAATAATCCTATCGGTCTAAATGAAATTCAGTTCAATTAAGTTCAGAAAGTTTCCGCGGTAAATTATACGTTAACATTGAATATTTACATTATGTGGATGTATGGATGTTTACTTAAATAGGTATTAAAGAATGCAAAGGCTGACAGAAAACATGGATCAGAGCTTAAATATGAAATATAAAATGGCAAAAAGCTAATATGCGATGGATACTGATCGAAATTCAGTCTGTCGTTGTTATTGTCGAAACTACTGGTCAATAGGTGCCTTTGGCTGCAATCCCGGCACTAGTTCTTAACGTGGTACACGAAAGGTATAAAATTAGATGATCAGAAGACTTATCAGTAGTATTCCGGCAATAGCTTACTTATGATAGATTGAACGGTAATAGTTAAACCCTCATATGGAGTAAATAAATACTATTTACCGATGAGTTGAGTATCAAGCTTAATGGGTAATTGTATTTCGTTTAGTAATAGTCTGTATCAATTTTTATTACGCCGATTTTCATAAAATATTCGAGTGCAACTAATACTAGAAATAAACCTTGAGGAGGTAAACGGATCGATTAGACGATTAGAAAGTACCGTTAATTTTCCCAGTCAAATAAGATGAATTGACATTTTTAAATTTTACCAATTCTACCAATTATTAGTATTAATGAAAGCTCCGAGCGATGCGCTAGGAATCCTTCAAAGAGGAATAATGAGAAATTACTCCGCTATTTTGTAAATTTATTGGTGGCAATGTGTAGCTTAATTTCTAAATTGATTCCTTAAATCAATGATTTGGCAGTATCGTGAAGAAGTTTACTTCTTGGTATTTCAATCCAATCGATTTTAGATCGGACTGTAGGAGATTGCTATCATTGTAAATAGGCTTTCCTAATGCCTCTTGATTATGATCATTTTTTACAAATACTGTGAAAAAGTTTCCTTCTTGGCATCTCAATCCAATAGAGTTTATTTTCGGTAATAGCAGTTGCCATTATCGCAAGTAGGCTTACCTAAAGAGCCATGATTGTGATAATAATTCATTACTAGTACAAGGAAGAAGTTAATTCCTTAACAAGTTACATACGCTATCGTATTTCAGCAGCTTCTTTAACTGTGTTGATCATTTATTTGTAATAGAGTGAAAAAATTTTCCAATTGATTATTGCTCTATGATTAATTATTCTGAAAGTCCGTAATAAAAGCCTCTTTGTAAATTTTATATTGTGTAAGACAATTATTTGGTGGGATAGTTTGTTTTATTACAGTGTGCAAACAATTACGAATACAGCAAAACAATTTTGAGCTGTTCATGATTGCATCAAGTTCGCTTCTTTCCGGCAACTAGCTGATTGCTATCCTGGTTCTATAAGCTTTCTTATTGTGTTCATAATATAGTGACTTCCTTCCTGATATAGTCAGGAAATGTTGCTTCTTCATGGCTGTATCAAGCTCGCTTATTCCAATAACTGACTGATTGCTACCCTGATTCAATAAGCTTCCGTCAGCTTCCTTGTTGTGCTAATCATGACTTGATTACTGGTATCGCCAAGAAATTTGGACTTGTTCACACGATCAGGGACTACTCCACGATTTTCCCCTGTAAGAAGAGACTCTTCTTTTTTAGAGGTTAAAATGGTAGAGTTGTCCCTGACACGGTTGAGCCATTTTCGGCAACTACCGTAAAACAAGCTTGCGTTTCGCTGGACTACCAATGATTAGATGTAGCCTACAGCTGACCTGTAGGACATTTATGCTTGGCCAAAGATCGGGCCATGGAAGCTATTGACTATTAATGACTGTGCCAATGCAGTAGTACCCCGTAACTACGTCTTACGAGCACAGTCAATCATGTTTTACATCGTCATGATTGTATCAAGTTTATTTTTTCTGGCACTAGCTGACAGCAATCACCGTCATTGAAGGTCAAATAGCCTTTACTGATGATGATGTTAGAATGTTTGACCGCTTTGTGACGAGAGACTACAGTGTTTAAAGCTACTTGCTAGATGTAGCCTTTAAGTGAGGGTGTAAAATATTGATCAGAGTAGAGTATTGTACGGATTGATTGGGTAATTAGACACTTTGATTGACATTATATTTGTATGTCGATGAGTTTGTAGAGATTGCATTCAACCCTTTGCAATACTTATTGCAGTTGGATTCCATTAAGGGGATTTGTCTCGGACTTCCTTTCAATCGTGAGTAGTGGGTTTGCAGAGGAAAAAAAACGTCTATTGACAAGGTGCCTGTTGTAGTCATCCTCATGGATTATGATCATGATTGTGCTGTAATCAGTGAATCTGATTACAACTTGTTCTACAAATTGTTGCAAAATAAAGAAGGTAAATAAATAACATTGAATTGCAAGCTATTAGTCTAATAGAGTAAACAACGGCCATGGCTATCCACGATTGCTTCTACAGTGCAGTACGACAAGAAGAATTGCTAAAAGTGATACAATTGGCTTTGTATCCTCCAGTGTACAGTACAAGACTACAGTCCGCAAATACACTGTAAGGGAAAGAAAGAAAGGTCTCAGCTAGCTGAAAGGCAAAATGTCCTTGGGCTGTTGTCTTTTTGCCTATGGTATAACTTGGATATATTCTTGTTTTTAATTGCTAGTCCTCATGAGTTTGCAAGTCTCGTATGGATAGAGTTGCACTCTACGTTCTACAGTACTGTACTTTATCTAGTTTTCTATCACGGGCATGAAAATGAGCAAGCATGATGACTTGAGGAAGAAAGTAGCGACTACTTTCTTCATCAACGACTGTCCAGTCCCAATGATCACTTGATTCTATTTTCTTTCTTTTTCTTCAACCACCCTAGTGGAAGAAAAATGATTTCTTGACTAGCCGTCAGCAATGACCAGTACGGAAATCCCATAATCCATCATTGCATGATTCTACTTACAATACAGGTACAGTATACGAGTATGAGCGTAGACTGTAGAGGACTACTGGGTTGGTAACATGATGACCTGGATAGAAATCCCATAATCCATCATGGCCTAATTTGTCCCACTTTTGGGCTCCAGAGATGAAATCGATTGGCAAACTACCCAACCATTGCAGTTGCCGTGCCTCCAAAGTCAAAGAACAAGCAGTTCACTTATTATCCCATGATTTCTATTGCATCCAACGATAAATCCACTACAATACTGTCCTAAAGCACCTGACTAGAGTGCAAATTATACATTGTACCCTTAACATGAAATAGTAATCAGCCTGATATAGACCATAAAGGTATTGAACCGATCTCAGGTCGAATCAGCCATGCCGACCGTCTTGCGTGCCGTAAGTCCGTAACTGAAAACCGGTTTTATCATCCACCATACTTTACACTGTAGTGCTACAGTCCAATTGATTGTGCTTTCATCGTGCATTACTGTACTGTATTATTATTATTCTAATTGGTCATTGTACAAATTGATTTTATTTTGGACCTATTTTTGGGCTCAGTTCAGAAAATATTTTCCCGGTGAACTTGCGATAGACATCGATTCTTCTTGCTGTAAGGTATGATTATTATTTTAATGATGCTCTGTCAATTCTCAGCTTGAAATCCGTTCGTCACAGTATACTTTTGTTGCTGTTGAACCATTTTCAGAATTGGATGCCTGTTGACGCTGTGGCTGTCCAGTGCAACGTTGATCGCTGATAAGTCGAACGCTTTCAGCTTTCTTATCTCCATTGACGACACCAACGTAAGTCCAATCATGTCTGTACAAGTTTTTCTCTTTTTCTATAACTATCTATCCAATCCTATGTAAAAGAGTTGCTTTTCTCCTCCATTGGATAGGATACGATCGTCTCCCATTGACTTATTCCTTGCTTAATCGTGCCAACGATTAACAAGCCATAACGCTAAACTCTTAATCTAGGTAAGTCAAGATTGATTGAATCCAACGGCGTCATTCACTCGACGTCGACTTAACGCTTCAGTCTTTTGTCTTACGCTCCATTTCTGGTATCGTTGTGTCTTTCACTTCAATCATGGACGCTTCGGTCGCATCATTCCTTGCTGATTTGAGGGGGGGGGGGGGGGGGAGGGCAA